>NC_025704.1:29533485-29543896 GCF_000633955.1 Camelina sativa | reverse complement strand
ACGCGACCAACATTATTAATTTGAAGATGCTTGTTGGTTTTTCTTGCGTTGAAGTCATTAGGAGAGAAACCTCTTCCTCTTCCTCGTCCACGACCTTCTCCACGACCTCCTCCACGACCATGACCACGGCCTCGACCGCGTCCGCGTCCACGTCCTCGTCCTTGCCAATTATTATAGCTGGATGTAGCAACATTCACTTCTGAAAGTGGAGCTGATCCAGTTGGACGGGTTTGATGATTTATCATCACGAGCTCATTATTTTGTTCAGCAACATGCAAAACTTGCATTAATTAAGGATATCGAGTATACCCTCTTTCTCGATATTGTTGCTGTAGGAGTACATTTGAAGGATGGAAAGTTTGGAATGTTTTCTTGATCATATCATAATCAGAAACTTCTTCTCCGCAGAGAGCCATCCTTGAAGTGATTCCGAACAAAGCGGAATTGTACTCACTTACACTTTTGTAATCCTGAAACCTCAGGTTTAGCCATTCATGTTTGGCTTTTGGTAAGATCACATACTTTTGGTGATCAAACCTATCCTTGAGCGCGATCCAAAGATCTGCAAGATTTTCTCTCGTGATGTATTCATTTTTTAAACCATCGTGGAGATGATGACGCAAGAACATCATGGTTCTTGCTTTTTCCTCTTCTAACCCCGTTTCTGACGGATCAATGGTTTTGAGAAGCCCATTCCCTTTTAGTTATAATTTTACATCTAGTGCCCATGTCATATAATTTTTCCTAGAGACATCAAGGGCGGCGAATTCAAGCTTTGCCAAGTTTGACATGATTACTCAAACTTATGATGGATCGTAAATCGCTTATTCTCAAACTTGGAACGGATCGAGAGTCGTTCGTGCTGATAACGTGTTGTAAACTATGACTACAAAACACTTGTGAACTATGACTACAAAACACTTATAAGTTTTATGTTTTGTAACACTTTGCAAAGAGAACAAGAACTAACAAAGAGAGAGAGAGAGGAGAAACCACGAGAAAGGGAGAGAGATTGGGAAGCTTATTTGATCAAAGGAAAAAACATATGCATTACTCTCTTACAACTCCATATATATAGTGTATTACAAAACACNAGAGTAGTAGAAGAGAAGTGTTGTGAATTATGACTACAAAACACTTATAAGTTTTGTGTTTTGTAACACTTTGTAAAGAAAACAAGAACTAACAAAGAGAGAGAGAGGGAGAGAGCAGCCGAGAGAGAGAGAGACTTTGAGAGTGTTTTTGATCAAGGAAATTATGTGTGTCATTCTTATTACATTTAAACTTTATTCCAAGTTCATATGTATATTTGTGTTTTCTTTTGCATAAAATCTAACTAATCCTTTTGAATTTTTTTTGCACAAATATGATCTGATGGCATATGTATTTTATTATCTCAATCTTTTGAGAGTCCAATGTCCTTCTTAACCACTCATCAGTGAGTATATTACTTCATTTTATGATATTGGTGATCCATATTTCTTTGTACAAGGTCTTGATCATTTATTTCAGTTAATATGTTGAATGGACCAACGACGTATTCACTTAGGGGCTGTTATTGGAGAGGTGATTTCTAAATCCATATGGAATTGTAANAACGGATCGATGGTTTTGAGAAGCCCATTCCCTTTTAGATAGAATTTTACATCTAATGCCCATGTCATATANAATACATAGATTTTGAAATCCGATTGGGAAATCCATTTGTATGGACTGAGACAGCATGAATTATATTATGCTCTATGCCTAGCTCTTGAAGCTCTTCTTGTTAGCGAAGGCACATTATTGTGCAACGCTTGATGGGTTGTGGCTCGAGCAAAGCACTAAAGAGAGAAAGAGAGATGTTAAATCACTAAAAATAACATTAACAGTCTTTTTAGCCTTGACTTACTATTGGCGCTGCACCATTCTCTAGCTTTACTAAAGCAACAAGGTGTTGGGCTCAAGTGATTGAGGATTTTCCACCTCTGCTTGAAGGTGATGGAAGGCTGAAGATATGTTAGTCTATTTGACTTGTTTATCCCTTTACTCTTCACCGTTAGGTTTGGGTATATCCATTTTGATATTTCATTATGTCTATGTATTAGGTCCATTACCTAAAGAAGATGCTGGTGTTAGAAAAGACGGAAAAGACGACCTTTTCTTGTGTTGTTGGTTGGGAAAGAAATGCATTCAGGTAATTTCAATGTAATTTATAAAAAAGGATTCCTTAATTTACACCTATCGTATAATTCTCCATTCCAGTTTCTTTTTCTGTTTATAACTATTATATATTGGTTAACTTGGTTTTATCCTGGTCTTTCCTTGTATTACATTTTAGGACTAAGCTCGAAATTGGTTGTGATTGTAGAACTTTGTATCTTCCATATAAATGTTGAGAGTACCAGTAAATGTTTCCAAATTATATTGTAATTACATGATTCATATTTGCTAGAGCGCTACAGTTTTTAGCTTTAAATATTATTGGTTCCTGATGTTAGTATAGTTTGTTGTTTTGTAGCTTTATGAAAATAATGTATTGATGTTCTGGATCTCAGATATTGAACTTCACTTGAGTTTAGCCATTTAAAGTTCTGATTTCTCCCTTATCCAGGACCAAGATATGACAATTAGACTAGCGAATCTATACTATTAAAAAGGAAGCATTTTTTGTTCTGTAGAAATAAAATTGATAAAATATGACATGAAATGCCCTGGAAAGTATAATAAAGCATAGAAAACGACATGGGTATTAAAGTAATTTTTTTAATCAAAACACACGGATTGTATTGTCACCCTGTTTTTGTTAGTTCTGATTGTGTTTTGTGTGTTCAGAGTAAGAATACTTATTTCAGTCACCAAAAAACATGTGACCTTAAATAAGATATATAAAATGGTAAACGAGCGGCCCATAAAATTGATATCCAATAAGCGACCATTTAGTGGCCTAACTACATTAAATACAATATTCCAAAAACAGCGTTCTTTAAATAACAAATACTTATGTCCCTATAATCACGCGAATTACCAATTTGCATATCTCCAATTTATTACAAAATCAATAAAGGGAATCATCTACCGAAATCATTTAAAATTAAAGCTTTCCTAAATATAGAAAATTAAAGAAAATAACGACACAATGTAAGGAACTATACCAAACTTTAAAAATCACCAACAATATCATTTCAAATGTTACCTAAACTAACAAAAGAAAATTACGCGAAATCTTTGCTACTTACCATATCCCCATATAATCATTTACTCGGAAAATATATGCTAGGTATATTCCAAATACCTAGGTCTTCAACTATAAATATATGGGTCCTCGAAAACAATGTAGCTTACAATAATATACTCGATACCCAGTTAATATATTCTAGAAAAAAGGCTGCAAAACAGTGGAATCAAGAGTCTTACTAACATTAAGCCATTCAAGACAACTTTGAAGATTCAAGTGCGGATCGTCCACTCATGGCGACAGCACACGAGTTTCATTGGATAAACTTTAGAAGTGATCTTAGCAGATGTCGAGGTGACCTTATATTCGTAAATATAAATCTTTTATCTATGTACTTTATATTTGTTTAAAACATAGATGATTACGATTAATCCCAATAATTTACTATGTGATTGTATGAAATGGCAATGTTTTTGACATGGACAGTTCTATGTTGTTATATCAACAGTGACTTTCAAATAGTGGTTAAGGTGCTAATCTTTGGTAAAGATGGGAAACCACAAAAGCAAACTATGAATGTGGTGTTCAAAAAAGTTTTTCAAAACATATAAGCAATTTATGGACTCAGAGTCTCTTACATTACTTAGGTATGCATTTTTTTTAACTATTATAATATGTATAGAACACATGAGTTTACTTTCTATTGCTTTAGTTTATTCTCGCTTATCTTATTTATAGATAGCTACTGGTCAAGGTGTCAGTGATGGTTAATGGTGGCTTATGCCTCTTACATGAAACCAATTTGTCTAAGATTATGTATGACGAGGTTGCGATTTAGATTTCAGGGTTGTGATCATACTATAAAATATTCTTTCTAATTTACATCTCCTAGAAAACCAGACAATATGAAAATTTACTTAACTTGATCAACGATGGCGAGCCTTGCTTTGGGCGTGGATCGAAGCTATCTATCTGACTTTGGATACTTTGATTATTTGCAAGAAAAATGGATTTATAAAACAAGAATTAACACCCGATATAAAACCCAAAACCAGATTAAATATAAACTAAATATTGAAATTGCTTAACTTGGACTATAATAACACACATAGTGTTATACTTACTGGATTCTGTAAATTATTGATGAACTTGGATGTTTATTGATGTCTCTGGTTGATTTGATATTGTGTGGAAGACGAAGGTTAAGAAATTGCCTCTTCAATACACTTATTTTTCCTTTTCTGTTTTTGGTCGTTGAGTCACAGAAGTTGTTTTTTTCAATTTTTTCTTTCAATGAGTTTATAGAAAAAAATAAAATTGCCTTTCTTTTGTTAAATTTCTCGGGCATGGTAAATGGTATGTTACTTTGAAGGTGGAGTTTATAACCAATAAATTCAAACTATAAGATTGATCAGTGTTATTTCTCCATGGATGGCCATTGTTAACTCTATGTTTTATAATGTTCTACACTAACTTGGAGGAGGATCAAAAATACAACGTTGCAAGTAGTTTTCGAGTTGCACCCACGCGTACATAGTATGGAACTATAGACTGATAAAAGTCAACTATTTAAGTATATACATGAAGGAGAAAGTTATGATTTTATTGTTAAACACGAACATAAAAATTGGTTACGTTGTATAATTCTTTTTACGAACAAATTAATTTAAACTATAAAATAGTATAGATTTTATACTATTATAAAATAGTATAGATTTTATACTATTAATTTAAACTATAAAATAGTATAGCCGTATTATGGGCTGGAGCCTGGAGATAAAACAGTCTATAAAGACATGAAGAGTTGAATACTCGTCGTAGTAATTGGTCATCTAAAATTAACGTAAGCTTCTAATATTGTATAGATTTGTCATTACAAATTATAATATATATTGTTTACTAATATTAATTAATACAATTACAACTACTATACCACATTCACCACACATTTTCTACTCGCCTTTATTATCCATAAACGAATTATAAAAAAATAACAGTTTTATTCTTTAAAATTACAGTTTCACTAAACAATCAACTTACTTTTTGAAAGCAATCCCGCACATACGTGCGGATCTGAATCTAGTACAATTTTAAACTGAAAGCAATTATGTATAGTACAATTATGTATAGCAATTATTCAATGTTAAAAGGAAGACATGTGCAGGTACAATGTTTTCTTTATACTGAAAGCAATTATGAATAGTACTAAAAAAAATTGAATAATTGGATCTTCTTGCAGGGCCGTATATACAAAGGTAAAGAGCCTCCCCAATTTGTTGCCCTTTTTCAACCTACGGTGGTCCTAAAGGTATTTGTATGTTGTTTCAAGATGAGGATGAAGTGATTTTAGTCGCAAGAGAAAATACAATGATTCATATGGTTTACATGGACATTTTAGGGTGGTTTGAGCTCTAGGTACAGAAACAGTGTGGGAGAGACAAGGTCGACAGACGAAACTTACACGCCAGAATCAATTGCACTTATTCAAGTATCTAGAACTGGAGTTCACATAATAATGGTATGTAATTTGAATTGGTACCTTAAATTTTAGTTTTCTTATTTTTTTGAAATATTGTTGTTTGAATAAGGGTGTGTAGTGTTATTATTCAGCTTTGTATAGAGGTGACTTAGGCTAACATAATATTCTTTGATTTGTTATATTGACTTGTAATTGTGTTGCAATACCTCCATCAGGTGGCAACATTTTTAAACTCTTATGAATGCTCCTTCTGCAGTCTGGTACTTCCATGTTCCTATGGCATGGAAATCAAAGTGTGCATGAACAGCTGAAACTGGCTGCTAAAGTTGCTGAGTTCTTGAAGGTTAGTGAACTAGAGAACTAGAGTGTGTGCAATGATCTGTCTCAGGTTTGACTTTTTGTAACCATCTTTCCAATCAGTTTCTAATGTTATAGTGTTATTGGTTGGGTCTATCTATATTGTTGTAGTGAGAGGATTTGTGGGAGACTATGTGATTCTTTGATGGCATTTTGGTGACTTCTAGTGCACAACAGGATTAACTGAACGAGTAAGTATGTATTTGTATCATATGTTTTGAGTCAGAGACCAAATGATTGTTCTTTGTATATTGTAATGTTTTGACATGTAAATTCGTAGATAGTTCATGAAGTTCATATACTACAGTGGTAGTGATGAACGATACTTCTCATAATTTTTCAACATCATATAGGCTTCTTTCTGACTTAATATATTGTAAGAGTTAAGATAAAGAACAAGTAGGGTAGTTAACGCTGCACCGTTGTCTTTGACAACATTTGCAGAATCGATATTAAAAAAATTGTATGACATTTTTTTGTGGATCTGCTACTTTATCTGCAGGAAACATGGGGGAAATTATCATGCATTTGGGAAGATGCTGGATGTATGGGACATTCAGCCTCTTTGCAAGCAGGTATATATTGGTATTCTATTATTTTTTATAACTTTTATACATGCTATGACTCGTGATCATAAATCTGATATGTTTCTCAAATCATGACATGACATCTTCTGTGGCAGTGGTCTGTGATCTTATCTTAAGTGCATGTTTTTTTCCTCTGCTTTCAATAATATTATAGTGTTGGTGCTTGCGTTATATTATAGTGTTGTTACTTGCGTTTTAATTGTTGTAGTACTAGTATTAGTTGTGGTAGCTTGCGTTTTGATTGATCATAAATCTGATATACATGCCATGATCGTGATTATAAATCTGATGTTTCTCAAATCATAATATCTTCTGTGGCAGTGGTCTGTGATCTCATCTTAAGTACCTGTTTTTTTTCCTCCGCTTTCAATAATATCATCGTGTTGTTGCTGCGTTTTGATTGATCATAGTGTATCATTATGTTGTTACTTGCGTTTTAACTATTGTAGTACTAGATTAGTTGTGGTTGCTTGCGTTTTGATTGATCATAAAAATCTGATATACATGTCATGATCACGATCATAAATCTGATATGTTTCTCAAATCATGACATCTTCTGTGGCAGTGGTCTGTGATCTTATCTTAAGTACATGTTTTTTCCCTTCCTCCCCTTTTCAATAAATATCATAGTGTTGTTCTCACGTTTTTATTGATCATAGTGTATCATTGTGTTGCTACTTGCGTTTTAATTATTGTAGTACTAGAACTAGTTGTGATTGCTTGCGTTTTGATTGATTATAAATCTAATATGTTTCTCAAATCATGTCATCTTCTGTGGCAGTGGTATGTGATTTCATCTTTAAGTACATGTTTTTTGTTTCCTCCGTTTTCAATAGTATCATCGTGTTGGTGCTTCCGTTTTGATTGATCATAGTGTATCTTGTTAGTTGCATTTTAATTGCTGTAGTACTATAATTAGTTGTGGTTGCTTGGTTTTTGATTGATATAGTGTTGTTGCTTGCATTTTTGATTGATCATAATGCAAACATTTTGTGGAAATTTTCAACATTAGAAAAGACAGGTTTGATTTCTAGAAAATTTCAATTAAGCTATAACACATCACATACACGAAGAAAAGAACATTTTCACTTAACCCAAACCATGAAAAGTTCTGTATGGGAGATACTTACATTGCCTTGCAGGTTTGGAATTCTTTTCTGTCTTCTGCATATACTCCTCTACTTGACAGCTTCTTCAATAATATATATGTATGAAAATATATATTAAGGATGAAGCTGGAACAGCAGCTGTTAAAACAGTTAAACTAGATGCTGTTCGTGGAGGCCGTAATGTCCAACACCGGGAAATTCAGGGCCATGAATCTGACAAATTCTTGTCTTTTTCTTCATTTCTTCATCTACTTCTGATTCCTCCATCTTCTCATTACCAATTCAATCACTTTCTGCAGTAAGGCCTAATCTCTGCTGCTCCTCTCTAATCCGAGTAACCAATGTTGCTTCCTCTGCTCGTCTCATCAACATATCTGACCAAATTTCTCCAGGCCTCTATCCATGTTCCTTCCCATTAATCCTGAAATGTCCCGACATACTCTTATCTCTGAGTGTAGATACGAATCTCTATCTCTCATACCTTCCCTCTGAGAAATACTATCCTTCTGATACAAGCCAGTCTTCTATCCCTAACATCTACAGGCCTCGATTTCAGCTCTTCTGAAGTCGGACTTAACTTCTTCTGCAGGTGTTTTAAGTGCCAATCAACCTTGTAGTCATGTTTTAAAGCATCAAACTCAGCCAAGTCATCTACACTCATCTCTGATCCATATGGCTTTGAAATCAAAGCAAACAACAACTAAGGTTTCAGCTCCAAAATCGAAGTCCAATAAACAACTAATTTCAGTTTAAAATTAAAACGCACTACACAATACTTAGATAACTAAAGAAGCTAATCAGTCACACCTCTGGTTCCTGTAAAATGCTTACCTTCCTTCCCTTGGCCTTTGGGTATCAGTGTGACTTGCACCAGTGATTCATATATCCCAACGAGACTTCCTTCTTTGACATTTATAGGACCGGACTCTGTTTCAACGTCTGCTCCATCTGACATCCTAACAATCTCAGCCACCTCTCCACCTAGTTGATCACTGAAGCTCACTCTCACTTTCTTCATCCTCTTGCCGCACCTACTATTGATATGGTATTCTCTAAGCTAGCAATGATCTAATGTATATGATCAAACATTGCATTGGTAAATCTACGTCGGTCTCACCTCTGGTTCCTGTAAAAGATTTATCTCCCTTCCCTTTGCCTTTGGTTATCAGTGTGATTTGCATCAGTGATTCATATTTCCCAACGAGGCTTCCTTCTTTGACATTTATAGGACTAGGCTCTGTTTCCACGTTTGCTCTGTCTGACATCCCAATAACCTCAGCCAGCGCTCTCCTCCTAGTTACGGAACCTCAGTCTCTCTTTCTTCATCCTCTTAGCCACACCTGCTTCAGATGGGAGAGGTTCCTCATATATATCTAAGTATTTTTTTCAAGTCATGATAAAATCCGCAACTAAATTTTGTAGTTAGTTGTTGTTCATTTAACACATCTTCTTAGTCTCCTTGTGTTTTTGTTTATGGCAGAAATATAAAAATGACCAAATCTTTGACCAGCTGTTGTTATTATACAAAAGGAGACAAAGAAATCTGACACATTTATCAGACAAAAGATATTCGCAGAATAAATAAAACACATTCCCATAATACGTAAGCATGATAAAATGATTAGTGAAAGAAAAGAGAGCGCAGTTTTATAGAGTGGTGGATATGGGATTTTGCGCTAGATCATAGCGAACTTCTTTTTGCTTTCAGAAGCTTTGCGTTTGTGGAGGAATCGCATCTTTGAACTTGCTCGGAGCTGCTTAGCGATGCTGAGTCTTGTTGATGGCAAATAATTAGGATTGGCGGTAGTAACGATATCAGACGGAAACCTTTCCTGTGAGGCCAATCTACATAAAGACCAACTACAACCATCACCATTCATATATATCTATATACGGCTAAGTAGTAATTGATATATACACGAGAGAGAATAATCAAAATAATTAAATATTGGACACCTTGATGGCGGAGACTGGGGCAAGTTTTCCTGCTGTAATATTAAAAATCAAATCAGTAAAAAAATTATAAAAATCCCTATAGATTATTAGATCACAACTTATTCAATTCCGACTTGCAAAATTATTATATAACCAACCTGAGTATCAAATTTATCAGAATCGCAAACCTGATGGTTTCCCTCATACACAGGAGGCACTTTTATTTTATCATCTGGAACACACACAACAGTCGGTTTTCCAGTCCGTTTTCCAGTCCGTCTAAGTGAACGCGTTCGGCCAGTGGCATATCTTGTTGGACCTCAATTTATTTAAGCTCAGTGGGCTTAATAAATTTGGAGTGTGTGAATAGATAATGGACCACATAGAAGTGGTTGGGCTCAAGTTGGAGCTCCAATAAGCCATTGGTTGTGTCAAAAATAAGAGAAGATATCGATCTCTTTATCACGTCTCCTGAAGACTCGGTCTTCTTCGTTCTCAACTCCATGAGAAACGGGATTAAGGAGAGCACTACACAACTGTTGCTGGATTTGTGGATTGAGTGGGTTTGATTTGTTGAGAAAACAAAGTCAATTAAGTCGATCACAAAGACCTCTATATAAACACACGTTCAAGTCTCATTACGGAAAAAAAAAAAGCCGATCACCGATCGAGAAGATAAAAAAAAAGACTTAGAACAGAAACATCCAGCAATCTCTCTCTCACAAAGTAAGTGTCATTTCGAGAGTATCGTAGAGAGAAGTTCGTATAGAGCCGGTGTTTGAGTGAT
>NC_025704.1:29517056-29529910 GCF_000633955.1 Camelina sativa | reverse complement strand
AGTGAAAGAAAAGAGAGCGCAGTTTTATAGAGTGGTGGATATGGGATTTTGCGCTAGATCATAGCGAACTTCTTTTTGCTTTCAGAAGCTTTGCGTTTGTGGAGGAATCGCATCTTTGAACTTGCTCGGAGCTGCTTAGCGATGCTGAGTCTTGTTGATGGCAAATAATTAGGATTGGCGGTAGTAACGATATCAGACGGAAACCTTTCCTGTGAGGCCAATCTACATAAAGACCAACTACAACCATCACCATTCATATATATCTATATACGGCTAAGTAGTAATTGATATATACACGAGAGAGAATAATCAAAATAATTAAATATTGGACACCTTGATGGCGGAGACTGGGGCAAGTTTTCCTGCTGTAATATTAAAAATCAAATCAGTAAAAAAATTATAAAAATCCCTATAGATTATTAGATCACAACTTATTCAATTCCGACTTGCAAAATTATTATATAACCAACCTGAGTATCAAATTTATCAGAATCGCAAACCTGATGGTTTCCCTCATACACAGGAGGCACTTTTATTTTATCATCTGGAACACACACAACAGTCGGTTTTCCAGTCCGTTTTCCAGTCCGTCTAAGTGAACGCGTTCGGCCAGTGGCATATCTTGTTGGACCTCAATTTATTTAAGCTCAGTGGGCTTAATAAAATTGGAGTGTGTGAATAGATAATGGACCACATAGAAGTGGTTGGGCTCAAGTTGGAGCTCCAATAAGCCATTGGTTGTGTCAAAAATAAGAGAAGATATCGATCTCTTTATCACGTCTCCTGAAGACTCGGTCTTCTTCGTTCTCAACTCCATGAGAAACGGGATTAAGGAGAGCACTACACAACTGTTGCTGGATTTGTGGATTGAGTGGGTTTGATTTGTTGAGAAAACAAAGTCAATTAAGTCGATCACAAAGACCTCTATATAAACACACGTTCAAGTCTCATTACGGAAAAAAAAAAAGCCGATCACCGATCGAGAAGATAAAAAAAAAGACTTAGAACAGAAACATCCAGCAATCTCTCTCTCACAAAGTAAGTGTCATTTCGAGAGTATCGTAGAGAGAAGTTCGTATAGAGCCGGTGTTTGAGTGATTAGTAAACCCGGTTGTGTATGGTTGTATCCTGGGACTCTTGTAACCATTAATCCCGTCGCACTGCGGGGGTTTCAAAGAGTTAAGGAAAGAGATTTCGGTCTCGCCTCCATTCTTCCCTTAACGTTTGTGTTGTTATCTCTTATTCAATACCTCTTATGTAGTGTGGCAAATTTCTAGCTCCTACATATCTCCCATCTATGTGCGGATAACCTTTGAAGTCAGCAAATTGGCGTCCGCCAGGACGTTTGTGTTGAAATCGGGGCATAACTAGCTGCGCCTCCTAAACAACTCCGCCCGGGAACCCTAGTATACCGTGTATATATACACAAAACTAATTTATATATATATTTATATTTTAACAAACCAACTAAATTATATCTTCTAGGTTTATAATTTTCAACTAACAATCTGGCCCATACATACGGAATATTATTTATACCCGAACTATTTTCGGGTTGAGAAGAGCCTTGTTGCTGAGTAGCAAAGAGGTGAGGATGAAACCGCTGATGCAACCAAAGAAGCCGAAGAGCATGCACAGAAAGAAGCTGAAGACAAGTTACAGTCATCACTTACAGCTATTGCAACATCTTATGAACTCTCCTATGTAAAGTTTGAATGTTTGCTATATTACACAACTCCTATGTTTGAGTCCATGCAACAGCTGGTCACAACTCTTATATGTTCTATGATCACAAGTCTTGAAACGCTGCTCGTGAGACGAACTGCTAGTGCCTAGTGGTGATGGTATCAAAAATTTCGTTATTGAGGTTTGCAGAGTCTATCAATTCATGATGAAAATGACGGAGTAAAGCATTGGGGGGATACGTGATTAATACTCCTTCTTTGAAAAACTTGCACATAGCACATTGATATATATGGAGAAGGGTCCTGAAGTTTGTTTAACTGAGACGACTCTTCTTAATCTGGTAGAGGCGAAAATTTAAATTTCATGTGAATCAATCAATGAGAAGCTTTTGGAATCTCCAACTTCAGTGTGCAAATATTTCAAAGGAGTATTAATCACGTATTCCTTGAAGTTTGTTTAAGCGAGACGACTTCTCTGAAAGTTTTTTCTTAATTTCAAAAATAAATAATGGTTTTACTTATTTCATTTATTTATTTTTAATAACAATATAAACTAAAAAACTATACTATATATTTTTCTGATAAATAATATAATTATTACAAGTTATTTAATATTTTGTGTTCTTAAACCATTTGAATAGGTCAATATCTTGGACTAATAAAATTAGAGCAATTCTTTTAGATAGCCCAAGAACAATTTGTATAAAAGAAAAATAGCACACAAGGGTGAAATTCAGAATATTGGAAAATTATTAAATGAATATATTTTATTTTATATAGAAATATTAAATTATTCTTAAAAATATAAAATTCAATTTTTGTTTCTTTTCAAAAACCGTTCTAAGAATCCTTTACTAAATATGTCATTCATTATTAAAAATTAGTTTACTGTTCCTAAGATTCTAAGAATATTTCTTTTAGTCTTCCAAACATTTCATATTTATTTGGAGTCGGAGAAATTGTTGTTTAGACATTCAGTTGGTAATCACCCTTAATTTGGAAGTTATGATTCTATTTGGTCATTAGTCAATATTAGTCAACTATATTATATATTCTTTTGATAAATAATATAACTTGACTCAAACAAGCCAATGCGAAGGTAAATTGTTTACAAAGGTAACTAATTGCGGAAATGAACGAACACGTCGTGCCAAATTATTCGATTTACCATTCTGAGAGCGAGGGAGGTAAACAAGATATTACAAGATAAATAATATAACGGTTACAAGTTAAATAATATGTTATGTTCTTAAAGCATTTGAATAGGTCAATATCTTGGACTAATAAAATTAGAGCAATTCTTTTAGATAGCCCAAGAACAATTTTTACAAAAAAAAAAATAGCACACAGGGGTGAAATTCAGAATAATAGCATTCATTATAAAGTATTGGAAAATTACTAAATTAAACTTATTGAATAAAAATTTAATTATTTTTATATATAAATATTAAATTATTCTTAAAAATCTAAAATTCAAAAACCGTTCTAGGAATCTTTTACTAAATATGTCATTCATTATTAAATATTAATTAACTGTTCCTAAGATTAACATTTTTTTTAGTCTTCCAAACATTTCATATTTATTTGGAGAAATTGTTGTTTAGACTTTCATTTGGTAATGACCCTTCATTTGGAAGTTATGATTATTGATAGGGATGTTAAAAAGGGTTTTTAAGCCCTGTTCAGCCCTGGCCCTGTATACATTAAGCCTTTTAAAACTCTGAGTATAAAACAAGCCCTGTAAAATTAATTTTAAAGGGCTCAACCCTCTTCAGCCCTGGCCCTGTAACTTTTTTTTCATTTTATTTCAAAACTCAAATTCAACAGTTCTAAAACTACAAAAACTCATCAATATCCAAAACTCATGCTATGTAAAACATTTCTAAAAACTCATCATTTGTAAGAAGCTCCGCTTCAGATATACTTCAAATATACTTCAAATATACTTCAATACAAAGAAGCTCCGCTTCAGATTCAAATATACTTCAAATATACTTCAAATATACTTCAATAACCCTTTCATCCGCTTCAGATTCAAATATACTTCAAATATACTTCAAATATACTTCAATACAAAGAAGCTCCGCTTCAGATTCTTCCATTTGCCCCTGGATTGATTAAGCTGAACAAAGAGACAAAGCGACGAGCTTTAGTAAAGATGTTTGCTAAAGTAAACCAAACATCTAGAGATGTTTGCTCTTATACGAACCTATTCAATTGAAAGAGGCATAAAAGAGCTAACCTCATCATGTGTTAGACTCTCCAACTCCTGCTACTTTTGTATCATTATTATCTTCATCATCAAAGTAATCTTCAATGTCTCCTAAATTATCATACAAGTTAGTCAAACAATTAAAACATTCTCGCAAAGATGACTTGAACAATTTAAAACATTGAAAGTTTACCTTCAAAGTCAGCAAATCCACGCAACCAGTTTCTAGTGCAAACTAATGCTTGAACATTTTTGGGAAGAAGTCGGTTCCTGTAAGGATTCAACACTCTACCTCCAACACTGAAAGATGACTCTGATGCTACAGTGGTGATTGGAATGCTGAGAACATCAGATGCCATGGAAGCTAAATCGCCATATCTATGCTGATTATCTTTCCAGAAACTTAACACTTCCATGTCGGTAAAAGTCTTCATCTCTAGTCTAGGTTCATCCAAATAGATCTCCAAATTTGATTTGGAGCTTCTTGAACTAGACTTGAGGCCACTTTCAAGATCAAACAGATCCTATGATATGAAATACAAACAAATTAGTTACAAACTTACAATGATGTGTGAATATGATAATGAACTTATAATCTTAAACATATAAATATACTAGAAACCACAACCAAACAGCAAACTAGAAACCACAACCAAAGACGCATGTATTCTCAATGTAGACCATCATAATATGACTATGAACTTTCTTAAACAGAAGAGAGGCTGTTAAGAGTGAGAGTGTGAGACTAATAAACTTGGTGAATAGCATACCGATCCAACCTCTGCTCAACACTTCAAGTATTCAAGACTTCAAGTTTTAGCTGCTCCAAAGCTTTCTCCTAGAATTACAAACCACAAAATTCAATGGCCGAAGAAGTTCTCTGAACTAAGCATAATAACTAATAATTAATTACATGCTCAGTGCTCACATTCACATACTTTATCACTAATCCTGATGAAATACAGAGCCTTAGCAAGATGAGCTTCACGCACTTCACTTTCACCCAAATTCTCTTATGCGTCAGCAATCCTAAACAAAGAAATAGGAAACGAAAATGTCATAAAACATCAAACACACTAAATCATCGAAGCTACAAAGAAACATAGAGATTCCCAAATCAAACACAATTCGAGAGTTTCCTTACACCAAACCGTAATCAACAACTAAAACAATACTCGATTTTTCAACAATAATCATCATCATCATCATCATCATCATCATCATCATCATCATCATCATCACATCACATAGTTTTGGCGAAAAATTGTGGATTTATATATTTGCTTGAAAATTACGGATTTGCGCTTTGGTGGAAAAATTACGGTTTGCATTTTTGGTGATGAGGATGATGATGGTGATAGTGATGGTAGTATGATGATGATGATAATATGATGATGGTAGTATGAAGATGATGATAGTATGATGATGATGATGATGATAATATGATGATTATGGTAGTGATGATGATGATATTTGGTTGATAATGAAGAAATTAATGGGTTATTGGGTTAACTCCTGAATTAATTATAATCAAACTCATTTGAGTCACATTTGATTCATTAATTCATTTAACTATCAACTCATTTCACCCATCAACTCATTAGAGTTAAAATTTTCAACTCATTAGAATTCATGAGTTGACTCATAAATCGTGGTCCATTTTAAGACCCTTTATAGAAGGTAACATTACGCTGGATGAGAAATCCCAGGTGAAAAATATCACTGAATATGTCATGCACTTCAAGTTCCTCTCTAGGATAAATTATTTTTTACTAGTGGTTGTCTTTTTAAATTGTTTATTAACAATCTCTTCGGTTCCATTCAAATTTTAAATTCCACTTTGTAGATATGTATTGTGGGCGTATGTTTTGAAAATTTGTCAAGAAAAGAGTCAGAAGAAATACTCAATGGTAAGACCCTAATTTTTAACTGTTTGTTGTATAATTGAAATTAAAATTAAAATTTGTTATTTATTTGATCATGAATTCATGTGTTTTTCCAAATGTCTTGCAAAGAAGACGATTCTGACAGAGAGATAGCTTTCTTAGTTCTTTTACAACCAATGATAGAGGAGTACGTGTAAGGTTATCAAAATCTTCCCAAATGATTGTATTTTTGTTTTGTTTTGCTTGTGAGCCGTTTTGATGATTTGTTTTATTTTGCTCTCAAAACACAATTAAATTCTAACTTTGATTTCTTCTGTTTTTTGATAGGCAAAAGGAACGACTTAGTTATGAAGTTACAGACCAATGATGCTCCTGGAAATGAGAATGGATATTCTAGAGGGTATATACCTTCTGAAGATGCTGATGGAGCAAGGCGAGGTGGTATTGTTGGGTGGATTCCGTGGTCGGGGACGTCGCCGTAGCGGGACAGGTCATGGGTAAGCTTTCTAGCATCCTGGTCTCTGACAACCAAATGTTTTAAGCTTATGGTAAGGATTCTCAAGATTTCCTTATTACCGTTCGAGAATAACCATATGTTTCAATGCATAAAGGGACTTTACTAAAGTAATATATGGGATTAAAGCATTCGAAATACATCAGAAAAAGAATCTGAAAAGAAAATAAATGAAAACCAAAGAAGAAAAAGAGGGGGGAGTTGTTAATTTGGAGAAGTCATACATGCAATGCAAACAAATGAATATAAAGGAGTGATGATGATCCAAAGAGGATTGGTGACTAATCAAAATCAAGATGAGCAGCAGCCTGATTGCTGGTTCACTGGTTGCCCGCGAATCTGGACCGTAGGTGGCTTGGCACCTCCAGCTGGTTGGCTCGCCATTCTGCAAAAGAACATCACCAAAACCAGTTTAAGCAAACGGTTAAGGAGTTCTTCACAAGTAAAATTAAGATGTAACTTCTAACCTTGTCTTAATTGCGGAAGTCATGGCCATGAAAGCATCTTCCACATTGGTTGCAGTTTTAGCACTTGTTTCCAAGAATGGGATCCCAAGTTCATCTGCAAAAGCCTGTGAAACAAGGAGAAGAGACAACAACAACAATGTTATCATCTTTCAGACAAGGTTTACGTGGATAGAGAAGGTCACTTGGTTGGTTATAGTGTTACCTTAGCAGTCTCAGTGGATACAACTTTCTGTGATGTGAGATCGTTCTTGTTCCCAACCAGTAGCTTGTTCACATTTTCGCTAGCGTAACGGTCAATTTCATTCAGCCATTGTTTGACGTTGTTGAAGCTCTCTTGGTCAGTGACATCATAAGTGACCTGTAAGAGATTAGTAAACTGTGAGGGAGAAGAAGCAAAGCATGTATTAATTAACAAGAAGGTGACTGGCTAATTAGAGTTGAGAGCATTATACAATGATTCCATGAGCTCCTCTGTAGTAGCTGCTAGTGATTGTCCTGAAACGTTCTTGGCCTGCTGTATCCCACTGCATACACAGACGATTACCAACAACAAGATTATTATATGTTCCATCCAAAGTTTAACCGGTTATGATTGATTGTATATCTATCTAACTCAAGAACACTTACGATCTGAAGCTTGATGGTCTTTCCGTCTTGTTCGACTGTGCGGATTTTCTGCAACACATCACAAGTAAAGATTAAGAGACATGTAAATGATGTTTTCGTTTCATGTAATACAAAAATGAGTGACGTGCAACAATAGATATATATATATATATATATGTATATGCTTACAAAGTCAACACCAATGGTGCTTATGTAGCTATCCAGGTAAGAATCGTCCTGTACACATAAAATTTCAACATATCAGGGAAGTAAACAACACAAAGAAGCAACAATGAGAAACTCTAAGCCAAAAATAATCCAATGGAGTTATGAATTTTGATTGAACACTCGAAGATGTGATCTACAAAGACCCATAATTTGTTAAATGTGAGAAAGCAACAACCCAAACCATAGATGATAAAAAAAAAAATCTTAAAAGAGTTGTGGCGAAATTACTTACTGCAAATCTAAGAAGCAAGCAGGATTTTCCGACGCCAGAATCACCGATAAGCAAAAGCTTGAACAGATAGTCACTGCAACAAAAAGAGAATAAAAAACATGAATATCTCAATGAAGCACCTAAACTAAGAAAATATTATCCTTTACCATGTTTCACTCTGTATGTCACAATTACAAACGCAAGTAAATGAATCCTATATGCGAAATACATGAATTACAGGCAAAACTGTGTCACAACCGAAGATAATCAAAAGAGAAATTGCAGATCTCGATCGTGTATCACTGGATCTAACTAACCTAGATAAAAAGATCCATGGACCCGAGAATTCAAAAACCTAGAATCAATCAGAACCTAAAACGAGCAAAATTGGGAAGATTCGATTAACCTAATCTACCCAAACAAACAAAGATCCAAAGCAAAATCACCAAAACACATGTAAAAGCGAGTCGATCCGAAAGCAACAACAGATACATAAACAAAAAAAAAAAAAAAAAAAANAAAAAAAAAAAAGTGAGAAGAGAAGGTACTTACTATTCAGGATTCATTATAAAGATCGATCTTCCAACCAGAGAATCTCCGGCGATTAGTTTTCAGCGATCGTCGTTCGTCGTGTACAAAACAAATAACGCGAGAGAGAGAGAGAGAGAGAGAGAAGAGAGACGTAAATATTTGTTTTGTAATTTTTGTTTTATTTCTTTATTGGCTTTGGGTTAATATATACTTTATTTATTTATTTATTTTGTGCTCTTTTCTTTTTTTGTTTCTTTTTTTATTTGTTAATGACGCTGTTAAAGAAAATAATAGACGGACCCACCCTTTTCAACATTATAAATACGTTTTTTTTTAAATAATAATGTTCGAATGCTGGGTGACGTGGCATAGCCAAACTCAGAGAGATACGTGGAACTAGACAAAATAACCAATCTTGTTTTCTTTCTTTCCTTTTTGATTCTATACAATCGGAGAATAAACTACATTTAGGACACCTTAAATTTCGAATCTAATTAACTTTTAAGATATAATTATATGCTAATTATTTTTTTTTGTTAAGCTTTTTTTTTTTTTTAAAAGCACCTTTAAGAAAAATAGTTTCGTTTCACATAATTCACAAACAAAGAAAGATGAGACCTTTGATTATATTTTTTGATATTAAGATAGATAAATTTAAATATAATACTAGCTTGACATCGCCTTGCGGTGTAAGTAAGTCAATGATAACGTGAACATGTAGTAGACGACTTGTAAGTTGTAAATAATATACAACAAACATAAACATTATATATTTTTCAACTCCCAACAGAAAATTTATTTTCCATTTATAGTTAGAATAAAATAAATAATGATATATATACCTCTAAAATATTCTTTGTATTATATATATCGTTTTATGGTAACAAAATTACTAATTATTGGTAATGACTAATGAGAAATAGTGCACAGTGTAATTGTATCATCATAATTTCGTACCACTAATTTTGTATTATTTTTAATCTGAATGATTGTAATGTACCATCATCTCTTACTGTTCTCTACAGTTCATAGTTAGGGAAGGACCAAATCATATGATTGGAAATTGGGGACTAAGCAACAGCATATTATTATGAAATTTATTAGCTTTGGTAATCGTCGGTTAAATCGCTTTTCAGTTGAATATGGGCTTAATTTGTATAGGCCCATAAAATTAGTAATTGGCCCATAAATCGAATCACACGCGCGGATAAGAGACTTTCTGATTCACATTGCCACGATAAGGCTCACACCACTCTCTCTGCTTTTGAGTTTGGGTTTGTGCAAACATGGCGACGAGCTCTCATCTTCTTCCTCAGGTTCCTCTTTCCTCTCTCCCACGCGCAATCACAGTTTCATATATATGCTTCTTTTGAGTCCTCCGTATTTTATCTACCCTTTTTATGGATGCAGGCATTGCATATGATACCGAGAATCCCTAGCTCCTCGTCGAAGAATTTTGGGGTTTCTTCATTTCTACCACGAGCTTCATCGGTCAGCTCAAAGCTTTCAGTTTCTCGGGGTTTTCTCAGTCACTCCGGTTCAAATTTTGGTTTCCCCATCGATTCCAAGAAGAGAAGAGAGTTTATTGCTAAAGCTGAAGAGAGTACTGAAGGCGAAACTGAGCCAGTTGTGGAGAATGCTGTTGAAACTGTAGCGGAAGGAGAAGGAGAAGCCACTGTGGAGGAGGAAGCTAAACCACCAAGGAAGACTAGAGTCAAGCTCGGAGATGTCATGGGGGTAAGTTCATTTTCACTCTGCAAGATTATTTAGGGTTTTGTGTTTTGGTTCTGATTTTGGAAAATTTCGAAGCTCCGGTAGCAATAGTGCTGAGTTTGTTAATCTGATGGGTTTTTGTAAAAAACTATGTGCTGAGTTTGTTAATCTGATTATACATTACTGAGCCTGTAGTAAAGAGAGTGATGTGTTTGTTTTTTTGGCTCTTTGTTCTCTATTAGCTATAGGGTTTTGTTTTGCTGCTGAAATTAGATAATTTCAAGTTCATTTCACTAGTGGCAATAGTAATTATCAAATGTGTTTCTGTAAGAATATGTGTGGTGTTTGTATTAGTATAGTGATGACCTTCAATTTGTGTATATCTATAGGTAGTCATTATCATGTAAAGATCTAATCTTATCTGATTCAAGCATTTCTGTAGTTGAGAGTAATGTATTTGTTTTGACTCTAGTTCTTTAATCATCAGTTATCTTTCAGGCATTGGAGAAATGAAATGTTGATTTGCTTTTTCGTTTCTGTAGATACTAAACAAGAAAGCTATTGAGGTTTCAGAGAAAGTAAGACCGGTTCCTGAGCTTAGGACTGGGGACATTGTAGAAATCAAACTGGTAAAAATCCTTGTCTCTGTATAATCTGATTCAATTATGCATTTAACTTCTGTAAGATTTTGAGTTGTTGACATGGTAGGTTTGATTGTACAGGAGGTTCCTGAGAACAGACGTAGGCTATCTATCTACAAAGGTATAATAATGTCTAGACAAAATGCAGGCATCCACACTACTATTCGTATCAGGAGGATAATTGCAGGCATTGGTGTTGAAATCGTCTTTCCTATGTAAGTTTCTTCTTCCTACCCTCGTGAATCATACACAGTTGCAAAAATGGTAGATATGTTAAGCAGATATGACATTTGCAAAAATGATAGGAGTAGATTGGACTTTGGCCAGTTGGTTGTTTGGGAGCCTTTTTAAAATAGGAGAGATTAGAGAATCCAAAACAAACCTTAACTGTTACTTGGTCAGTTGGTCTTTGATAGTCAACCAAACCCTTAACAGTTACTGGAATGTGGTCATAGTGCTCTGCTGTTCGATTCTTGAGAAATAAAGTGTGGTTTCGATTCTGAAGCTCACCGTAAATGCATCATCAGCGTTATTCATGTACTGTGTACTGGAAGTTTTAGCATTTTACATCACCAAGCTGAGGATTACCTTGATGATATATGCTTAGACCAGGATCCAGATTTTTTTATTTACAACGGCGAAAGTGTGTTAGCCTCTACTCTAGTCTAAATCAATCCAATAGTAGTGATCCTAAGATACTAGTCTAAATGAACTTTGCAGTTACATTAGCTGAATCTATAGAGTGAATTAAGTTGCTTTTAGTATATCTGATGTGATTTATGAATTCAATGTAAACAGATACTCTCCAAACATAAAGGAGATAAAAGTGGTAAGCCACAGGAAAGTGAGAAGAGCAAGACTATACTATCTGAGGGACAAACTACCTCGTCTCTCAACTTTTAAATGATCACCAAAAAAACCCAACACCAGTCTCCTCTTGTGTTGTCTTCAACCTCTAAAGGTAGCTAATCTCCTCCTTTTTCACATAATACTCTCTTTCTTTTTGTAATAATTGTTTGTTTGTTGGATTTTCATGTAATTTACAGTGAAAGTGGTTTAAGAAAAAGTAAATCAATGTTGATTGTGTTTGATTCGTAAGTAAGAATTTAGTATTCTCTTTCAGAAGTAATATGACTGATTTAATCAATTTCAGACAACCTTTCAAATCATCTAAAATTACTGTATTCACTTTTTCAAACGGTAACTTCTATAAACTCTTTTTGGATTCAGTATTGTTCTTATTTGAATATTAATGATCTATCCAGCTATAAAAACAGGGAAACAATTAAAAAAAGACGAAGAATATTCGTGTAAGTTGATGATTGAGTAATTTTTATATCGTGTATGTTTCCTATGGTATTGGATTGACTTTAAAACCACCACCACTGTTTCAGTTTTCTTCGTCGTGATTCTTCTTCTACTATCTCCCCATTCCCTAATTAATACTTATGACATGTCTTGATATTTAATTACTACTCGACAAATTTAAATCATTAATGAGACACGGCAAAGAAATTACACACACTAAAATGAATCTCAAACGTGAGAGAAATGAAAATGGCCTACCACCTCTGAAAGCTCTCATTCATTATTAGCATTTTTTTAACCTACTAGTAGTATAGTGGAGTATATTCAAACTAAGCAAACCAATCATAATCTACCACGTCATCCTTCCTTTTTTAATTTTCCAGCCTGTCGCTTTAAAACTTTTTTTTTTATTTTTCTTTCTTGTCAATGCACAATGCACAACTGTTATCACACGTGTCACATTTTGCCTCTCTTTCTTTCTTCTTCTCGCTTGCCCGCACTTCCCGGAGACGACGCCGGAGGGAAATCGTACGGAAACTTTGCTTCGACTTCACGTGTGGCTGGCCGCTCCACGAAGCGCTCTCTCTTTTTCTCTCTCTAGAAAACTTCGTTTTACCACCCAATCGATCGAAACAAGAGAGAAGGTGAATTCTGGTTTTGGTGGAGAGAGAGCGATTCTCGGAAGAGGCAGATAAAGAAATAAGGCGCAGCTTCTTCCTCCTCCTCCTCACGCGGTTGGACCTGTGACTTTTTTTTTATTTTTTGGGGTCTTCTTCAGGTTTGATCCGTCTTTTTTTGCTCTCTTTCCTTTCTCCTTTTCTTCTTTTTTACTTTTTTTTTTTTTTTTTTTTT
>NC_025704.1:29507016-29516490 GCF_000633955.1 Camelina sativa | reverse complement strand
ACCTGATGAACTCAAATTTCTCTGTAAGCATTCTCTCATGCATTATCTCACTCAGCTCTCTCCTTCTCTTAGAGATTTCGATATTGTGAACATCAAAGTTTTGAGCTCTGAGGTTTCTGACTTTTAGATAATGTTAGTTGTTGAAGGTTGATGATTGATTCTCTGGGGTTGTTATTTCTAAGAATATATTCTTGTTCTGTGACATTGAAATGGGGAATATTTGATATTGTTGTTACAGTTGAACTCGAGAAGCAAAGCTACTGTGATCTTAAAGTTGCCAATAAAACTGAGCACTATGTTGCTTTCAAGGTATATACAATTCTCCATCAAACCACCAACCTTCTGTACATCCTTGCTTTCTTTTATGATCATATTAGTTGTTTCCTCTTGTGGTACAATATACAAATGACATCTTTCATTTTCGTCACCAAATCAATCAGGTCAAAACTACATCTCCAAAGAAGTATTTTGTAAGACCCAACACTGGTGTCATTCAGCCTTGGGACTCTTGCATCATTAGAGGTACCATTCATTCATTCTCTCTCTTTATTCATCCGCAGTTTAATAACTTGATGATACATGGAGATAGTAATTAAGAGATCTTTGAAATTTTAGTTACTCTACAAGCGCAACGAGAGTATCCTCCAGATATGCAGTGCAAAGACAAATTTCTCCTCCAAAGTACCATTGTACCTCCACACACTGATGTCGATGAACTTCCACAGGACACAGTAAGACATCCCAGTTTTACAACCTTTTTGATTATAGAATCTTGTTTCAACATTTTTGGGGAAACAAATTTGATATTAAATTTTGACATGCTTGTATTCAGTTCACCAAGGACAGTGGAAAGACATTAACAGAGTGTAAGCTCAAAGTCTCTTATATCTCCCCGTCTACTACCCAAAGATCCTCTGAATCCGGAGCAACAAATGGTGATGGACAGGGCTCAGAAACCATCTCTGTGAGTAACACCATCACCCACCCCACACTATATAATTTAATCTGCCTATGGTAATGACTTACTGAGAATCTGTTTGAATCATTATCATTTTGCTAGCTTGTTAAAACTGTAGCAGAAAACCCTTCTAGTAAGATATACTATGAACCTATTGCATAGACAGAGACACCTTATGAAAATTGAAAAAGTCCTTTTCTTTTGTGATACCTGTGTGCAAGAATTGTTATTCAGATCCCATTTCTAGTATTCACACTTGTGGATATCAAGCAATAGTAAGTTAGAAATTGTAATGAGGGACTGTGTTGATTGGTTGGGACAGTGAAACTGAAACACACGCTGCTTTTTGAAGCCTTCTTTTTTTTTTTCTCTATAAATATACCTTTCTTCATCGTGTGGTTAATAAATATACCTCAGAGAATCTCACAAGTAGTGACCACATTCCTTGCTTAAAGAGAGATTAATTTGTGTCGTGTTTAATCACCACTCTCACAATTATACCCATCAATATGTATGAACAGACTATACAGCGGCTGAAGGAAGAGCGAGATGCAGCCGTTAAGCAAACACAACAGCTGCAACATGAATTGGTACGCCTTCCATGAACCTTTCTCTGATATCTTAGCATTGGTTTATGCTTGCTCTCATTGCCATTCAGACAAAATCATGTGAACATAACAATGGATAATAGCAAAGGATAAACTGCCTTACAATGTTGTTAATAAAATCGCAGGAGATGGTGAAGAGACGGAGAAACCAGAGGAACGGCGGAAATGGGCTATCCTTAAAGTTGGCAGCTATGGTTGGACTCATCGGACTCATCATCGGTTTCATCCTAAAACTCACTTTAGCTTCTCCCACATAACAACCCTCAGCTTATCCACGTCGCCTACCATCTCAGCATATGTAACTGCGGATCCAAAACAATTTCACACATTTTCGGGTATCTTACTCTGTTGATCTTCTAAATTTGCGTTATTTCTATCCCTCTCTCTTAATATTCTTCTACGTGTTTCTTCCATCAAATTTTTTTCTTTTTCAGTTTATATTGTATGTACATTTTTGACCCAACAGACCCTTTCAATCATTCGAGTTTACTTCTCCACCTTTTCAATCCTAAATCCTTTGCATTGTTGACCGCTTTGTGGAGAAGGAAACCTATTGCAATTATTTTGTTATCAGTTAAAAAATAATTACCTGTCCTCGAAAACGAAGTATTGTCTTTAAAATTAATTAGCCCTCAGGTCTTTAAAATGAAAACTTGATCAGATGAACTTTTGTTTTTCCTTCTGTATTAAACACACAGAAATACGAATATACGTAGGAATACTTGTGATCCATTATAAATACCGAATGTTAGTGATCAAACTTGAAGAAAAATAAATATCTCTCACATGAAACAATGTTATTTGGGAGACTTGGGGATTGCGTAACCGTGATCAAAGAAAGCTTTCCTAGGGAGCTAGGGACTAATCGAGCGAGAGAGAGAGAAACCAAATCTATTTTTAATGTTTGGTAAGGGGATGATCAGGTAGGTCTGTAGAGTTATCTTGTATATTGGTGTCCATACATAATTCTAATATATAACACAAAGGAATATACAATTTTGTTTGCTGTCACAGCAGCTTAAAGGTCAACAAGAACCCATGAATATTGGAAGATTAAATGTTGTCTAGGCAACATTCATGTTATCTGAAGCCAGCGCATAATGTAATATGTTATTAACAATGAAAGGAATAAACCAAAAAAAATAAACAGTACATGCGTTGGCTTCAGCCGCAACGCATCAATCACTTTCCTCTTCTTGTTCTTCTTCCCACCTTCAGCCGAAATCACCACATTTTTGCTATTTTCAGTTAACATCAACTGTTTGTGTTTTAAAAAAAGAAAAATGGTGTTAATAAAATTCGAAAATAAATAAATAAATGTATATAGTAATAGAATCACATTAGAAAAAGAAAAAAAATAGTCTCGTGCTTCTTTATGTAAACGCAGGCGAAGAAGCCGATGATGTTGAGCTGCTTCCTCTATTTTCAGCTTCAATTTCATATGGAATAAAGCTTCTGTATGACAACAAAACATGTGTTATTTGTAATTTATTAAAAACGATCGATTCAAAGTGGTGGTCGTTAAAAAAAAAAAAGCTTTGGTCGACGTACGTACGTACCACGTTTGTTATTTGTCCCGGTAATGTTGTTTTGCTGTATCAAAATGCATGGCAGCCTTCTCCCTGTAAACTTTCTCCTCTTGTTCAATGGGCACTAGCCTCTAAACAAGACCAACAAAAACAAAATGTAAATAATGAGGTGATATATTGAAGGAACACTCATTGCAATTGAGGATAATGGATACAGAGTTCATAATTATAAAAAGTAAGATCAATTAGACTTATGCATGGACTCGGATGATAGATACCTTGTTTAGCCGGTCAATCGATTGTTGGAGACCATGTATCGGATTGCTGCTGTGTTTCCCAGCGAACAAATTCACAACCATAGTAACCGGCGATGGATAAACGGCCACTCTGATCTCATCTAGCTACCAAAATCCAAAGAAGATTATTATCACGTCAAACAGTTAGGGTAAATTTCTAGCTACGACAATAATCAGCGAGATGACGCACAGCACAAACCAGACGGAACTAGCCAGAGCCGTGCGAACATAAACTGTGGAGGCGGTAAAAAAAAATTGTTCTGATTCATAAAAAAATTTAATATCAAGAACGGTAAATGCCAGTCATACTGTATAACAAAAGAAACAACAAACTTTAGAAACAAAAAAGGTCTAAACTGAAAATTTTCTTCTCTTCTTCCCTACAAAATCATTAACCAAACTTTCAAAATCAATCATTAATTAGGTGCTTCTATAGACTTCAAGTATAGAAATAGTAACAGCACACAACTCAATGAGAGAGCGAGAGAGATGAGAATTGTTCTGTTTCGTGTGATCAATTTAGAAACTGCATGCAGAAAAATAATATATATATATTTTTAAAAATTATATAATCTGAACATTTATTCAGTTTATAATATTTATTCAGTTTATAATGTTTACCCTTATTTATAATATTTATTCAATTTTTCTTTTTATCTATTGACATAATTATGTGAGCAGTGAGCCTAACAATTAGAAACTATACGGTTGTAGTAAACATTAAGGGCTTACGTAAAAGTGTAAAACTAAAGCTCATCGATTTTTTTTTTAAAATATGAGGCCGTAGGCCAAAATTTCTTTTGTTTCTACTGAAGCACGGCTCTGGAACTAGCTAGAGCTAGGGTTTCTAAATCTAGAGTTGTATATATACCAAAAACGATTGGGTTTTTAATAAGTTCAACCGGAGAAAAAATGTAAAAGAATTATAATTTGTTAAAGAAGATCAAGATATGTTAAACCGGAAAAAATATATCTATACTATTAATTGGGGAGCACACTTAGGAATACAAAAAAAAACAAAAAAACAAGTATGCCAATGCCCCCACGTTGGAAAAAAAGGAAGAACAAAGAAAAAACTAAATCGAGGGCAAACTGGTAATCCTAATGAGTAAAAACTCGCGGATCTTACATGATCCGGGCTAAACTTATTCGGATCGTGGATAGATAAGAGAGTTTCCAAACAATGACTTCTTAGAAACCTGTAAGCAAAAATAATAATTAAGATAATATAAATATCAACATTTTAAGGAAATAAATACAAAGATCATTACCCGTAATCAATACCATAGCTATTATTACGGAGCATTACTCAGAAATCCTACCTAACAAACGAGTCAATATAAAAACTATCCATATTTAAATTCGAATTCAAAATAAATCATTCAGTTAAAATCTCGAATATTTAATCAGACTCAATCATCTCCCATAATTAATTACAAAAATATTGATCGATCCTGTAACTTAGGAAACTAATAAAGTTAACAATTTCATCGTTTAAAATTTCTACTAATTAAAATCTTAACAATAAAAAATAAACCGATCAATATTAAATCCTACTTGAACATCCAAAAATTATTTAGCAAAAAAAAAAAACATCCAAAAATTATCATACGAAATATACCAACAAATAAAAAAGATATCAATCATTTGAAAATATTTTTAATATCATACCAAAACGTATTGTTCCTCAATTCATTGCGAACGATTAGGAAATCTAAGAAAATATTATCCTTAACTGATTCAAATCAAAAAATATATATGGTAAAGATTTAATTACCTACTTAATCATGAAATGCTATAAATACATGCTATTCATGAAGGCTGAATTATATAATACCTTTGTACTTTCTTCACTTTGTTTACGGCTTCAATCGAAAATGGTTGAGCTTCCTGCAATAACAGATTTTAATGGAGAATTCAAGTTAAAATCATTCATACTTGGAAGCAGTACACCACTTACTCCAAATAAATCATAGAAATCATTTGGTACGATGCTTCAGTAAGCTTATATTAGTAGTTTGTTTTATTTATCATATTCGTTTTTCATTAGTTATTAGTTTATATGTTTCTTTATATGTACTTTGCAGGGAACCCTGATTCATGCCACTGTTAAAACAACAACTCATCAAGTTTCAGAGAGTTATTGTTCCTGGACAGTGGAGAATAAGCAACTTAATGATAAAATCAATCAGGATGAGAGTGATGAGAAAGATGATGTGATGATCACAAAGACCAAGGCCGAATCACTTAATGAGGTACTAATATATTTAAAGCTTTATCTTTTTAAATAATCGAAATAAGTTCCTAATCAGATCTTATATTCCTAATCAAAAATTTACAATAATTTGATTGCAAAGACCTATCTTTTCTTGGTGTGTGTTGAAAAAGAAAATTTGTGGGATGGTAAGGACTCCTACATGGTTTCCAAGGTACTTTTAAAGGATGGCCTTCTAGCAGAAGAAGTCATTGATGATTCAGCTGAAATGGTGAAACCAACTACCATTTTCTCTGGTGATCAGGTTCTAATACTATCTTATATTCTCTGATGATCTGGTCATTGTCTATAAGCTAAACAATTGAATTTTGCCTAATATCAGGTTTCACTCGCCTTGACTTATTTACAAGAGACTTATGTGTCAAGCACTTCCACATCTAAAGATGATGTGATGATGACAAAAAACAAGGGCGAAACAAAAACGCTGATGGGAGTTAGGTTGAGAAGAAGTGATCTGGTTTTAGGTTTTGATGGTGAAGTTTGGTTATTTTATTTGATTTCTTGCGTTAAATTTCATTTCTAAGACTATTCTTTGGTTTCTTTGTTGAGTTTTATTTTGTAATGCAATGTCATAAATAAACAGATGAATAATTTTCCTACTCTTTTTCTTTGTTTTTCAATTAAGTTTCACCATCAGTTTTTCATCCTACTTATGCCTATATAGCTAATATGAACCACATGAGTCTAATAATATTCGATTATAGTAATAGTAACTAACCTGTTGAGATGATGGGTGCTCTCCTGTTTCGGATTTTTCCATCTTTTACTTCAGTATAACAGACCGGCTGTAAAATGAATCAAACCGTAAAAGTATTATTATTATATGTATAATTACAGTGAACAAGAAAAATTGTTTGAAAACTCAAGTTTCTGAGTTTAACCAATGTAAACATACAATTAGATGGTTCATTGGTTTTACCATATCCTATAGTATACTTTCATGTTTCAAATGCATTTACTAGATTAAAATATAGTTGAACTGAACGCAAAAAAAACTCAAAATTCTTTCCTATGAGGTTTTGAATGCACAAGGTGAAACAATGGCGTGGAAAATAGAAACAACCATCATGTAGCCATTACATAAAGAGCATACAAATTTTATTCAATATCAATCAAGGACGTAAAGTAATTTGACGGGCCAATAGCAACATATAAATCTATTTACAAACTTATTAACTATGAAATTCTTTTACTTATGTGAATTCATATACTGAGTTTCAGCTACAATTTAGCTTTGTCTGTGTTTCTTTTTCAATTGCTAAGGTCGCTGAAACCCACCAAAAGTGAAACAACAAAACCCACAAATCTAATTCAGCAAAACTACAATAAACCCATGAATTAAAAAAATTTATAGAAATTTTCCAAATTTGTAGAAAACAAAAAGGCTAAAACTTGAATCTTTGAATTGAAGAAAGTAATGCATGGGAAATAGAGATGAAATTGAAGGATCAATAACAAATAAAAATCGAACAAGGGTTGTGTATGCTCGGATTACAAGCAGTACCTTGAGCACGTACAATAGTGCTAGCCTGAGACTTATCTTCAGAAGCACCAGATCTAGGCCGCATACGAGGTGCCGGAAAAAGGGTTGCTCGGAGTAGGAACTGTTGAAATCTCATCTTTGATCAATCATGTGTCAAGAGAATCAAGCATGAGAAGAAGAGAGTTAGTAAGAATAATTGCAGAAGAAATCATTGAAAGAAGAAGAATCAGCGAAGAGGAGGAAGACGAAGAGAAGAACAAAGCGTGGTTTTTGTGTCAACGAAGAAAGGAAGAGGTCAGATGGGCCAGAAGCAAGTCAATGCCCAATTAAGATTGGGTTTTGTTAGTTAAGGCAAAAACAAAGTCAATGTCTAAAAGTAGTAAGTGTTTTTACAAATCCGTTATTTGTTCAAACCCGTTAGTAATTGAGTTTCATACAAATTGTTGAAAACAGAAACCTACAAGTCCTACACTATGAAAGTTGGTATTCGTTTAATCAATAAAGCAATAGGTCATAAGGTTCATGGCGTTATAATTGTTTTAGAAACAATTTTAAATATATTTGAAGTTTCTAAATTTCAACTGATTTGTTTTTGAAATAATTCATTTTACTAAGTTCATATACTTCTATAGTTACGCGACGAGACAGGTCGGGGCGGATTTCCCAGGGCGGGACGGGTTTCCTGTTCCAAAATAGATATGTCTTGATTATATACGTAAAATAACTCAAACTAAATCTGAATCCAAATCCAATTTAACACTTTAATCAAATTGTTAAAAATATTTGGATTAGTTTATAAAATACACAAAACATCATTTGACATTTTAATATAAATTATTTAAATTTTGTATTTTAAATATAATCCCGCACGTATGTGCGGGTCCGAATCTAGTATATTATTTTGTTGAAGCCCAAAATAATATTTCATGTGATTTTAATTTTCACGAGATTTTAAATAATTTTTATGTAAAGAAATCATTTCAAATCTTCTAGAATCTTAGGGAGGTGTATTTAACTTGATATTTTAAGTAATTTGTGTAAAATATACAAATCTATGTTATTCAATCATGGATTTTAAAAATTCCATTAAAATCCACTGTTATTGAACTGATGATTTAAAAATCTACTTTAAAATCCACTGTTATTCAAAACAATTTGTGGATTTGGATTTTAATAAATTTTAGGGATTCTGGAAGATTTGAGAAGATTTGTTTAGTTAAAAATACAAAAATCCAAATCTCATGGTTTTATGTGATATTTGGATTTAGATATCATATCAACTTCCTTAAAATCTATCAAAATTCTAAATTTTCTAAATCCCATAAAATCTTGCAAAATCATAGTTTCAATACACTCCCTAAATCATTAAAATCCAGATCCACAAACAGAATTTTTAAAATATATGATTGAATAACATATAATTTATAAATTTTAAACAAATCGTTTAAAATATCAACTTGCATACATCCAACCCCAAAATTCAAAGTCTTTTTAATCTTTTACATGTTGTATGTTTTGCGGGAAACAGCGTTGGTCAGAACAGAACTAACAAATCACCAAAAACAAAATTGTTTGAGATTCAGACGCTAACGGCTAACCTGCGCTCCTGCAGTAATTAATTACTCAAAATTAACCCCTCTAACAAGTGGATTTACCTCTTTGGATTGTTACTGCTCCTTTTTACTTTATACCAAACTAGATTACCTTTTTTTTTTTTTTTTTTTCTTTTTACTTTGGAAAGGGATTACCTCTTTTTTTTTTTGGTCAACGATTATATTGTAAGAAAATATGAATTATAAATTGGTTGGGAAATTTGGATACAATTTCTTTTTTTTTTTGGACAAAGGATACAATTTCTTTAAGTGATACTAGATTAGTACCCACAGTACACCGCGGAAAAATTATTTATAACTAAAATATTTAAATTATAAATTGTATTTGTTAGTTAAATATGTTATAATTATATAATAATTGTTAAATAAACCATATAATACCATAATATAATTTATTTTTTACATAATATTTATTTAATCAATTTAATTAGATATATCTATTTTATGATACCGACAGTGTTAACAAAATAATGAAATGATGTTTTACCCATGTGTAACATCCGTGAACTGGAATCCCGGTTTGGGATGTGCATCGATCGATGCTGTAGGAGCATCGGTCGATGCTGGCTCAATTTCGTGCGTTTTGATTTAAGTCAAACGCTGCATTTTGGGCAAAAGGGAAGGGAAAACCCTTAAGTCGTTCTTTTTGTCTCATTAGACGACTTTAACCGTTTTTGAGAAACAAAAGGAAGAGAGAACTGTTCTTGAACGT
>NC_025704.1:29477442-29506792 GCF_000633955.1 Camelina sativa | reverse complement strand
ATAAATTTTAGGGATTCTGGAAGATTTGAGAAGATTTGTTTAGTTAAAAATACAAAAATCCAAATCTCATGGTTTTATGTGATATTTGGATTTAGATATCATATCAACTTCCTTAAAATCTATCAAAATTCTAAATTTTCTAAATCCCATAAAATCTTGCAAAATCATAGTTTCAATACACTCCCTAAATCATTAAAATCCAGATCCACAAACAGAATTTTTAAAATATATGATTGAATAACATATAATTTATAAATTTTAAACAAATCGTTTAAAATATCAACTTGCATACATCCAACCCCAAAATTCAAAGTCTTTTTAATCTTTTACATGTTGTATGTTTTGCGGGAAACAGCGTTGGTCAGAACAGAACTAACAAATCACCAAAAACAAAATTGTTTGAGATTCAGACGCTAACGGCTAACCTGCGCTCCTGCAGTAATTAATTACTCAAAATTAACCCCTCTAACAAGTGGATTTACCTCTTTGGATTGTTACTGCTCCTTTTTACTTTATACCAAACTAGATTACCTTTTTTTTTTTTTTTTTTTCTTTTTACTTTGGAAAGGGATTACCTCTTTTTTTTTTTGGTCAACGATTATATTGTAAGAAAATATGAATTATAAATTGGTTGGGAAATTTGGATACAATTTCTTTTTTTTTTTGGACAAAGGATACAATTTCTTTAAGTGATACTAGATTAGTACCCACAGTACACCGCGGAAAAATTATTTATAACTAAAATATTTAAATTATAAATTGTATTTGTTAGTTAAATATGTTATAATTATATAATAATTGTTAAATAAACCATATAATACCATAATATAATTTATTTTTTACATAATATTTATTTAATCAATTTAATTAGATATATCTATTTTATGATACCGACAGTGTTAACAAAATAATGAAATGATGTTTTACCCATGTGTAACATCCGTGAACTGGAATCCCGGTTTGGGATGTGCATCGATCGATGCTGTAGGAGCATCGGTCGATGCTGGCTCAATTTCGTGCGTTTTGATTTAAGTCAAACGCTGCATTTTGGGCAAAAGGGAAGGGAAAACCCTTAAGTCGTTCTTTTTGTCTCATTAGACGACTTTAACCGTTTTTGAGAAACAAAAGGAAGAGAGAACTGTTCTTGAACGTTTGTGGTGATTTCTGGAGATTTGTGGCGTTTCTTGGTGAGATATGTAGCTGGGATCGTTGTAGGAGCTTCCTAGAGGCTTATTCTTGTTTGTTAGAGGTTCAGATTCTTCTGTGGCAAAGGTAAGTGCATTACCATGGCTTATCTAAGCTAGAGAACTCTTTAATCTGCTTGTTTTGTGATGTTAGGCTTGTTAGATCGTTGCTATGGATGTTAGGAAGCTTTCTTGTGGCTTGGGATCGAGTTTTGTGGTTGTAGGAACGAAGATCCAGCGAGAAGCTTCGGGGAAAACACGATGCTCGACGTTGCGTCGATCGATGCATATCCTGCGTCGGTCGATGCAAGTGCGAGGACGGCGCGTAAAACTCTAGGGTTTTCGTGTTACGTCGAGCATGCGTCGGTCGATGTAGATTGGGTGTCGGTCGATGCAAGTTACACTTGCATCGGTCGATGCATCCCCATGTGGCGTCGGTCGATGCTTGTTGGTGTCGGTCGATGCACAGTCCTGGTTCGTTATTGTTGATTGTTGATTGTTGTTTGATGGTTAGAGATGACTCTATTGCTTGTGTGTATAGCCCAGTAGATGGGAGGATTGTCTTACTGAGTGTTTATTAAATACTTATGCATTGCAATGTGTGTTTGTGGTGCAAGTAAACGCAAAGTGTGATCGTGGAATCAAGGCAATGAAGAGGAGGATGTTCTAGGGACTCGGTTTTATGTTGTCTGGCATTGCTAGGTTGCTAGAGTTGGGTCATTAGAACATTGCTAGGTTGCTGGTTCTATGATTTATGTTATTTGATTATTGGATATTGCTGATGTTATGAATATTAGTTATTATATTAACTGGATATTGGTATTGTTATTCCGCTGTTGGTTGTGGTTGTGGTTAGGTGGCTAGTGGGTATGAGACCACTAGTTGTAGTTATTTATATTATTATTTATTATTTATTATTTAAAAAAAAAAGGTTGGTCGATTCACCATGTAACACCAAATTAATGATATTTTCTAATTTATATAAATATCGACAAAACCCGTCCCGCTATATAACCCGTCCCAAGATATTTTAACTCACACTATATCATCTTAATTTTTAATATTTACTGTGTATCTACGGTATAATATTTATCATATATAACTTTTTAAAAGTTCTAAATAGTTTTTCATATTTAACCTTTTAAAAATCTGTAAAATAAAGAACCAGAATAAACCAAATAAAATTTTTTAAAGTTTGAATGCCTGATAAATCAAGATTTCTACTCATTTGTATTCAGAATCATTTTGGTCTCTTTATAGTATGACTCTGAACCATTGCCCAATTTTTTTAGATGATGTGGGATATTGTATCTGTATTTTTTTATTCATCTATTGAGTAATATATGTTCGTTTTTAAAATTTTGTATTACATCATATGCAGGAAAAAATCACAATTTTTATTAACTAAATGTATTATAGAATAATTCAAGATAATTTAAATATAAATTCAAATAAAAATGAAAGAGAATCATATACAGTAAAACCTCTATAAATTAATACTCTATAAATTAATAAACACTATAAATTAATAAATTTTGCTGGTCCCAAGTCGGGCCAGTGTAAAAATTAACAAAATTCGATAAGATAATAAGATAATAATTTTTTTGAAATTCTCATGTAAAATATGGTCCCAATAATATCATAAATTAATAATCATGTAAATTTATACATATATATATATATACTGATATAATAATGTATTTTTATCTTAAAGCTCATTTCTCTAGAACAGTTGTAATGTTGTATTTTCAAACTATAACTCTATCTCTAAAATATTCTATAACATGTCATAAAAATAGTTAAATTTTTTAAGTTTTCAGTTTTTAGATATTCATCATTTACAATTTGATAATTTGAAAGACTATTAAAATAGGACAATTGATATTATTATTCATGAAATTGAATTTATGTATGTATGTATATAAGTCAATTTGTCTATAGTATTTGTAATTAATTGTCAATAATGTTTTTTTAAATATTACAAGTTCAATTCCTAAACCATAAAATTACAACATCCAAAAATATAATCTTATTTTGCTAAAATATTCTCAATTCATAATTTTAAAAAATTAAAAAATAAAAATATATCTATAAATTAATAATTATTAATTTGCAATAGAAAATAATTATTATTAATTTATAGATAAATTAATATCACTATAAATTAATAAAATATCTTGGTCCCAACATTATTAATTTATAGAGGTTTTACTGTATTTATGTTTGAATGAGGTACAAAAATTTCTTTAATTTTGAGTATAGAATCTCTTTTTTTTTTTTTTTTGACAATAATAGATTAGCTCAATTTTTTTTTTAAATCTTACCTATAATTAATTTTGAAGTTTTGGTAACTAATATTAAAGTCAATGCATTAAATGTAAAAACTTTCCAAAAAGTTTTTTTTTGAACAAAAACTGCTGCAAAAATACTAGTATAGATATAATAGAGATTATTTACTCTTTGAGCTAATCTATTGTTGTCAAACAAAAAAGAAAAAAAAAAGAGATTCTATACTCTAAATGAAAAGATTTTTTAAATTACTTACCAAAATTCATCAATAAAATCTTCAGAAATCCGTATTCTTTTATTTTCTGATATCATATATATATATATATATATCCCTGTGCCCTGTGTTATTTATTTTTGACCCAGGACCACTACTATTGCCATTATATTTGTAATTCAAAAACTCTAAATTATCACACAAAAATGACCAAATTCATCGTTTGTGCTTTCTTCATCATTTTTATTCTAGGTTTGTTTTTAATATATTGTATCATATCATGCTCTAAATCTCTTTTAAAAATCATGTGTTTTTTATTTTTCGTAAACAAAAAAGAAACTGATAATTTTTATGTTATTATGATTATATTTGTGTAGGGATGATGGTGAATGAGATTGAAGGACAAGGACAATGCAACGAGGTTTTAGAAGAAATAGATTGTGGTGCTGGGAACTGTAGCGCTCTATGCCTACAGAAACGGCAGGGCTTGGGTCGATGCGTCGATCCAGAAGGCAACTCCACCCTCAAATGCTATTGTTATTATCCTTGCGTCTAAAGTTTTTTAATTTTATTTTATATCATCTGATCTATATCTTTCACTTATAATAAATTTAAAACTAATTAATAAATCGTGTTTACTTGCTATCCATTTTAGATAGATGAAATATGACTAACTGTTCTCCACCTTCTCAAACTACAATCTAGAAACTGAAAATGTGAATCCTAAATCAACTAAAAAAACAGTTTACCAGAAGATAAAAATTAACAAAAAACTTTCATCATACAAAAACTAACAAAAATTTTGGTATCATAGATTAAATAATTGAAAATAGTCTAACAACAAATTTATGTGTTGTACATTGGATATCAAGACTAAACAATTTTGGAGCTCCATCTAATAGATGATAGCTATAAGAACGACAACCTCATTAGATTGACAAATATCAACTAAATTAATCCCCGATACAGGAGGTTCTCGTTCCGAAAACATAGTGTAAATCCGTTTTTCATCATTGTTGTATCTGTTTGTGTATAAATGATATATATATTTTTTTTTTGTTAAAAGGCTTTCAATTAATATTAATAGTTGCCCAATTGGCTATTTCCGGATTTAGACCCATCAAAATCCCCTTAGGGCCTAAACCGGGTACATCAAACCAAACAAAATTTACAGAAAACAGAACCGACTCGGTTTCCTGAACCAGTTCAGGAAACCGTAATCTGCAAATGAAGAACTCATTGCAGCCGCCGTTCAAGATTTGCGGATTCACACCGGATCAGGACTTCCGGTGTGCCTGAACGTCGTGAGTCGAACGGAGATGGTGATCCAGGATCCGTTGCCATTCCGCCACCGTAGAGCCGTGGGCGAGGAGGAAGAAGATGACCGAGCTTACCTTTGTCGAGGAGATCGATGCTTAGCCGTGAGAGAGAAATAGCGGTAGGGAGTAGATCCGCAAACCTTCGACGGTGGCTTAGCTCCGCCTTGCCGCAGACGACCTCCCCCATCGAACAGCGGCGCAACAAAACCTCTAGAATCTCCGGCATGCAGATCTAACCGCCGTTCTCACTCGTACCTCGCCGTGGATCTCCTTCTTCTGCACCACGTCGCTACACCGGCGGTGGAGCTCTCACCAACAGTGTCGCGCAGAAGCTTCTCCTCTCCACTTCTCCCTTGATTCTGATCTGAGAAAGTTGCCTAGTTGATGCGCCGGTTCACGGATGAAGCACCATGAGCCACAGGGTCCTCTTCGTCGCCGGAATCAACGGAGGACCCGACCGACGGCGCACGGGATTGTGTATAAATGATATTGTTATTAGAGGTTTAAATTTGTAATTTAAAACTATCAAGAAAGAATAAATAACTAAGTTCAAATTGAGTATAATTTTAAAAATAAAGTTGATTTTAAATTAGTTAATTGCATTTTATATAAATCATCATATAATAAAGTTTACTTAAGACCATACTAGGGATCGATTTTTGTTAAATTTTTATGTAAAACATTTGGTATTCTTTACTATAGAGTTGTATTAGTGAATTGTATGATTATTACTCACCATAAAATATTGAATTATTTAGATTAGATTTAATATTACTAAAATTATTTACATGTAAATATTAATGAGTCAATAAGTGTGAATACTAAGCTATTGTTGATGGGCCAGATTTTTCTTTTATATTTTTGTTTTATATTTTTTATCTTGTAAGAGATAGGGAAAAAAGGAAACAATGAAATACCTGAATCGCTCTATTAACAGTGTCGTGTATACCAGAAAAAAAAAAAAAAAAAAAANCGTTATCAGGTTTGAACAACTGAGTTGTTATAATGTTCTTTAGCACGAGAGGGAATTGGAAATTATTCTTTGATTATTGAGGAAGGAAGCGTAGCAGGCATGTCTTAGGGCTTTGAACAAAAAAAACATGGAATGACAAAAAAAGGTTTCTCTTCTACTCATGAAATCAATTGAAGAAGACGATTACCGGGCAGCTGAATACCCGTCAGATGTTATTCCTTTATATCACAATACAAAAATAGAGGTTCTTTTAGATATGTCTTGTCAAACTATTTAGCCTTCATCATGTTCATGAAATAAGTAGCATAATCTTCAAATGCATAACACCGATTGTATTTGAACCCACAGTACACCGCATGATTTTTGTTTATTGTGTTTTTGATATATATTTAATTTTTTCTTATTTTTGTTGGTGTTTTAATTTAATTTAATGTTTTTTTAATCTAACATTAATTAAAATAAAACTCGTAGATTGGTTGTCCAAACTGGAGGAAAGTTTTTTACAAAAATCATTTCCGACAATAGCAATCTAGAAGAACGAGCTAAACAATCAGTCTTCACATTGGACGTCTTTGGGATTTTGGAAAGGGTGAAAGGAGGCAAGGAGGCACTAAGCACCTGTAACTCATTAAGAAGCATAGAGAAAGCCGGCCACTCCTCCGGAGCTTGCACCATTGATATTAACTCTGCAGAATCCGTCTCGAACCTCTGACAATCAATGCCTCTGGAAAGGATACACTACATCGCCCATAATAATGCTTCCAGCTCCGAATGAAGTGGGGACGCACTGCAACGTTGACATCTGGCACCCATAACTAAAGTCTGATTCTCACCATCACCACACCACCATCCTAAACCTGAATTTGGTTCCGTAGATTTCCACGAACCATCAACTTGACAACGAATTATCATCTCTGGAGTATGCAAAGGTTCCGTCGAACCGGGGCCATCCCTTGCGGCTATTTGGGCTTCCGCCCACCACAATTGTTCGCGTAAAACCTGATTAATGATATCTATTGGCTCTGATTGTAACCCTTGGAAAACTTTTTTATTCCTATCCTTCCATAAGAATCAGACCAGCCACGGTATCGAACTGTGAGTAGCTCCTAAAGCCATAGGGGTAACCCTTTACCATATATAAAATCTAGATTTGAATAGATCGAACCAAAAGGGAACTTGTCCGTGTGTAATCCATCAAAAACCCTCTCCCAAACCTGACGGGAATGAGGACACTCAAATAAAGTATGATTAATAGACTCTGCCGCTAGATCACATCTCTTGCATACCGTATCACAATTAACTCCCCGAGAAGCTAATCGCATCGTCACCGGAAGAGAGCCAGATGCAATATGCCAGAAAAAGTGTTTGATTTTAGGTGGTACCAGAAGATTACAAGCCTGAGCCTTCAGGACATTACAGTTAGGACCAAATTCAAATTCAGCCTTCATAGCTTGAGCTACCTTATAACCTGACTTAACCGAGTAACGACCAGATTGTGTATAATGTCACACCAATCGATCTGGCTTAAAAGATTTGCTAATAGGCAAACTCTTAATAGTTTGAATATCCTCTGGTTCCATAAATTCCGTTTGCAGGTCGAGGATGCTGATCAGGAATCCAAGGATCACGCCAAACCGAAATGTTAGACCCTGACCCAACCGTCCATCAGACACCTTTTTCCACTAAACGTTTTGTTGAAAAAATACTTCTCCACCCAAAGGAGGGTGAATAAGGTTTTTTTTGCCATCAACGGATGTTTGTTTCTAAAGTACCGACCTCTAAACACTTGAGCAAACAAAGAATTCAGAAACTGTATTAAACGCCAATACTGTTTAGCCAATAAAGCATCATTGAAGGTCTCCAAATCCCAAAATCCCAAACCTCCCTCCGATTTATCTCTACACATTTTATCCCAAGCCACCCAGTGAAGCCCCCAATCTTTCCCATCAGAGCTCCACCAGAAATTTGAAATTGCACTCGTCAATTTGGTCGTTAAGACTTGAGAGAGTTTGAAGCAAGACATAACATGCGTAGGAAGAGCCAAAGCCACCGACTTTAGTAATACTTCCTTCCCTCCCTTAGATAAAAATTTTGCTGTACAACCATTCACCCAGTCATTCAACCTATCTCGAACGTAACCGAAGACTTGAACTCTTGATCCTCCGAGACTCTCAGGAATTCCCAAATAGGAACCCATACCCCCTTCCTTGGAGATTCCAATGATAGATTTTACCCTGTCCTTGACCTCTGATGATGTGATCGCAGGACGCGACCTCAGCCAAGAAGACCAAGACACGCCGGACGCGACCAGGGCAACCTCTTCAGACGTGGCCAAGGTTCCAACGATCCTCCCCGGAGCCACCACACGTTCCAAGAGCTCAGCAAAGGCGGCCAAACAGCAGCTCAACCTATTTGTCCGAACCTACGTCCGACACCAGCCACCCAACGAAGACTCCGAAGGCTCAGTCCGCTTAGTCTTCACTCTTACCCAAGAGTGAGGACGGTCAAGTCGTTAAGCGAGGAAGTGTACTCTTTTTCCTCACTCCGGGTTTGTCCCAATGGGTTTACCGGAGGAGGTTTTAACGAGGCATGGAGCTAAAACGCAAAACGCCTAAAGGCTAAGTTGCTTCACGCGCAAGGCCAAGGCGGTTATCTCTCTTTCCCTCTTATTTTTGGTTTAATTTTGAACTTGAGAATATTCTCTTTTGATCCTATGTTTGTGAACGTTGGAGAGTGTTTGTGGCTAAGCGTGTTAGTCAAAAGGTGGCGATGTGTTCTCTTTGTAAAGGGGACACGTCAAAAGGACGATGTGCGGATCAAGATGAATCCGCGTGTCCTTAAGCTCCTATCTAGACCTAGCTATTTAAACTCTCCTTAAGCCCTTGTTCCTCCTTAGACTTGTATGAAAATAAAACTTTTCCTCAAGAGAGATTCTTGAAACTTGTCTCACTCTTCTCTTTCTTCAATCCGGGATTGAACCTTGAGAAAACCCTAACAAGTCGCGAACCGGGTTCGCCCTTGTTAGCGACCGTATCAAGAGGAGAGCCAAACCTCTTGTGTCGTCAATCGATCCATCCGTATTTCCCCTCACCTCGTTTCCATCTGTCCTCTTCTTAAACTCGAGTCCTCTTTCATCTTTCTCGAGCCCCCTCGAACCACCTCAAATCATTCCCGCTATCGTTTCCTTCGAAGACGTCCACCCGCTCGTTCCGCATCCGTACTGTCCGATTGAACCGTTCGTGGCTTCCCGAAGTATCTCCCGAACGGCTCGTTTGAATTCCTTCAAACTCCGTTTCCCTCGTTTGACTCTCCCCTAGATCCGAAGTCCAGAACCTCGGCCGTGAGAAGTTTCACAGACTGAAAGTTGGCCGAGAGCTCAAGCCGCGTCCGTACCACGAACGTACCGTGACCGTGTCCTCGGGTCACATCAGCTTGGTATCAGAGCTTCAAAGCTCCTACGAGGTTGTTTCTTTCCAGAACTCTCTGTTCCTTTAAAGTTTCAATCTTTGAGTTTAAAGCTTGCATCTTTTAGCTCCATAGGACTCGCTTGTTCTTTTTGGTTTAATTTGGTGCATGCTTAGGATTGTCTTTCGTCCGCTTAGGTTGTTAGAATTCGCATTTGTTCTTCGTGTTCATATCTCTGTTCCTTTGTGTTCTTGCGAGCTCACTTTTAGATCCATAAAGCTAGTTTCGCGATTAGTTTTTGTGTTTCCGGTCTTAGGCATAAAGCAATTCTTGTCGCGTAGCACTTTTACTTTTGCTTTTGCTTTATTTGTTTTAGTCATAGGATTGCATGTGTCATAGCTGTCCTCAATCATTGTTAGTGGAACGAATCTTTGTGTGGTCCTCTTGAGCGTGTGAGACTCACGTGTGGTTTTCTTTTTGCGAGGTTTAAATTCAAACCTATACCGCGGAGCCACGCCACGTCACCAACAACCAGTCCGTACGATGGCCGAAGAAATTCCACCAGCGCCACCAGAGATTGGTGTCACCCTCGCCGCATTACGAGCCGGCCTAGAGCAACTAGCTGATCGCCTCACGAGGATTGAACTTATGAATCCTCCTCGCGAAGATCCGTTACCCTCAGGGCGACCACGACGCGAGCCGGCGAGTGATCTGTCCGATGAGGACTTTGAACCGATGCCTAGACGACGACACCGCTATGATGATCAAGACGACGAAGGTCCGAGACGTTATGAGCCGAACCACAAGATGGTCCCACCAACGTTCGCAGGCAAGTCAGACCCCGAGGCCTATCTTGAATGGGAAAGTCGCATGGACCACTTATACTCGTGCCATGCCTATCCGGAGCTACGAAAGGTCCAATATGCGGTGGCACAATTCACCGATCACGCCCTTACCTGGTGGGATCGACTGGAAGCTGAACAACGACGCAACCGCGACCGACCTATCACTGTTTGGGAGGTCTTGAAAGCAGAGATGCGAAGGCGCTACGTGCCTCCCTACTACCACCGCGAGCTCCAGAAGAAGTTTCGGCGACTAACGCAAGGCGCACGGAACGTGGAGGAGTATTACGAAGAATTTGAACACTTGCGCAACCGGTTGCAAGTCGATGACTCCGAAGAGTCACTCATGGCTCAGTTCTTGGACGGATTGCAAGAACGCATTGCACGCAAGGTCGAGCGCCAACCCTATCAAACCTTTGAGGAGTTATTGCATCTCTCGGTGCAAATTGAGACTCAAATCAAGAAGAAGAGCGCCTCTGCGCCTCGTGGCCGAACTCAAGGAGCTACCAATTGGACTCCTAACGCGTCGCCATCAAACCGATTGCCGGAAAAACCAAAGGCGACCAGCGCGGACTCAAGGTTCAAACCTAGGGAGCCGGCCACCAATGAGCGCCAAGATCCGCGACGCAACACCACCGACGTCCGGAGCCGCGACATTGTATGTTTCAAGTGTCAAGGGAGAGGCCATTACGCTCGTGATTGTCCGAACGCACGGACGATGATACTGACCGAGGCTGGCGAGATCGAGTCCGACGATGAGGCCACTGAAGAAATGGTGCGAGGAGAAACCGAGCTGGAAGAAGCTGTTGCGGAACCCGAGGTCGGAGAACTGCTCATGATACGCCGCATCCTGAACGCCGGTGTAGCCACGGATGACGCCAACCAACGTGACAACATTTTCCACACGAGATGCACTGTAAGTGGTCGCGTTTGTGGCTTGATCATAGATGGAGGTTCTTGCACTAACGTGGCAAGTTCCAGTCTTGTCAAGAAACTTTCTCTTGAAACCACAAACCACCCTCGCCCTTATCGCTTGAGATGGTTAAATGATAAGACCGTGATCCAAGTAAAGGAACAAGTCACGGTCCCATTCAGTATCGGTCCGTATAAGGATCAAGTTCTTTGTGATGTGGTGCCTATGCAAGCTAGCCACCTCTTATTGGGGCGCCCATGGCAGTTTGATAAGCGCACCACACACTGCGGCCATACTAACCAATAATTTTTCGTTCATGACAACAAACGTATTTGCTTGAAACCCTTGAGCTCCACGCAAGTACATGAAATGCAAGACAAGTTGTCTAAAGACTCGAACGATAAAAAGAATTTCCTGATTCAATATGGTGATGTTAGAAAGTCCCTTAAGGACTCAGCCCAAGTGATTTTGATGTTGTTTCGAGATGCATTGCTTTCAGGTCTTGATGGTTCACTAGAAGCCTTACCGGAGGTCATACGCGGCGTCCTCAAGCGATTCGCCGATGTGTTCCCCGAAGAACTCCCCGAAGGCCTACCACCGATCAGAGGCATCGAACATCAGATCGATCTAGTCCCAGGAGCGCAGCTTCCCAACCGGCCAGCCTACCGTGTCAACCCCGAAGAGGCGAAGGAGCTTGAGCGACAAGTCAAAGAGCTCATGGCGCAAGGTTACGTCCGAGAGAGTTTGAGTCCGTGTGCTGTACCAGTGCTACTAGTCCCGAAGAAAGACGGATCATGGAGGATGTGCGTTGACTGTCGAGCCGTCAACAACATCACTATCAAATACCGCCACCCCATTCCACGCCTCGATGACATGCTAGACGAGCTTAGCGGCGCCAGTGTCTTCTCAAAGATCGATCTGAAGAGCGACTACCATCAAGTTCGGATGAAGGAGGGTGACGAGTGGAAGACGGCCTTCAAGAGAAAACAGGGTTTGTACGAATGGCTGGTAATGCCATTCGGTCTTTCTAACGCCCCCTCTACCTTTATGCGTCTTATGAACCACGTTTTGAGATCGTTTATCAATAAATTCGTAGTGGTTTATTTTGATGATATATTGGTATATAGCTCTAGTTTGACTGATCATGTAAAACACCTAGAGGCTGTCTTGTTTACCCTCCGCGAAGAGCAACTCTACGCAAACTTGAAAAAGTGCGTGTTTGCTGCTGATGAATTGGTCTTTTTAGGCTTTGTTGTGAGTTCGCAGGGCCTCAAGGTCGATGGAGAGAAGATACGCGCAATAGAGGAGTGGCCCACGCCAACGAGCATCACTCAAGTCCGGTCGTTCCACGGCCTAGCCAGTTTTTACCGGAGGTTTGTGCGAGATTTCAGTACGATCGCCGCGCCTCTCACCTCCGTGATCAAGAAGAACAGCGAGTTTCGATGGGGAGAGGAACAAGACAAGGCGTTCACCGAGCTCAAGAAACGCCTCACGCAAGCACCCTTGCTTACATTGCCCGACTTCAACAAAACTTTTGAGGTTGAGTGCGATGCGTCGGGAGTTGGAGTCGGAGCTGTCCTGACTCAAGGAGGCAAACCGGTGGCGTACTTTAGTGAGAAGCTTAGTGGAGCTACGCTTAATTACCCTACGTATGACAAGGAGTTATACGCCCTCGTTCGTGCCATGGAGGTTTGGCAACATTATCTATTGGCGAGAGAGTTTGTGATTCACACTGATCACGAAACTCTCAAGCACCTCCGCGGCCAGACCAACCTCAAGAGATGTCATGCGAAATGGTTGGAGTTCATTGAGTCGTTTCCATACGTCATTAAGTACAAGAAGGGCAAGGAGAACGTAGTCGCCGACGCCTTGTCGAGACGGCATGCACTAATCACCACAATGGACGCGCGCGTATTGGGTTTTGAAAGCATCAAAGATGCTTATGCTGGAGATGCTGAGTTTGGAGATTGCTTCCAGAACCATGGGAAAGGAATCTACACCGAGTTCTACATTCACGAGGGTTTCCTGTTCAGAGGTCGAAGGCTGTGTATACCAAATGGTTCTATCCGGGAGTTGCTAGTTCGTGAAGCCCATAGTGGAGGTTTAGCGGGTCATTTTGGCATCACCAAGACCTTGGCCGTGCTCAAGGAGCATTTTTACTGGCCAAAGATGCGAAGTATGGTAGAGAAGCACGTCGGCCGTTGCATAGTTTGTCGCACCTCCAAGTCGACAACTCACCCGCATGGCCTCTACATGCCTTTGCCCGTGTCCACCGCACCATGGATCGATCTCTCCATGGATTTCATCCTCGGCCTACCCTTCTTGGCGCATAAAGATAGTATCATGGTGGTTGTTGATAGGTTCTCGAAGATGGCTCACTTCATTCCATGCAATAAGAACAATGATGCTGTGCAATTGGCGAACTTGTTCTTTAGTCAGGTCGTAAGGCTTCATGGCGTTCCGCGCACCATCATATCCGATCGGGATCCCAAGTTTCTTGGTCACTTCTGGCGAACTATTTGGCGCAAGCTCGGGACGAAGTTACTGTACTCCACCGCGGCTCACCCTCAGACCGACGGCCAAACGGAGGTCGTCAACAGATCAATAGGCGCCTTATTCCGCACAGCTATCGCCAGCAACAAAGGCTCCTGGCTCGAGTGCATTCCGATCATCGAGTTTGCATACAACCAAGCGGTGCATTCAGCTACGAAAAGGTCGCCATTCGAGGTCGCATACGGATTCAAGCCTTTGACGCCCCTGGATCTCCTCCCTATACCACCGAATGAAGCCGAGAATCAAGACGGAGTCGCACGAGCAGAAATGGTCAAGGCTTTGCACGAGGAGGTCCGAGCCAACATAGAGCGAAGGAACGAGCAGTATGCACGCTTCCTCAACCGAGGACGTAAACCGATGCTGTTCAAACCTGGTGATTGGGTCTGGTTACACTTAAGGCCGGAGAGGTTCCAGCAGAAACGCAAGGACAAGCTCAGCCCGCGAGGAGATGGCCCATTCCGAGTCATCGAGAAGATCAACGATAACGCCTACCGACTTGAGCTTCCAGGTGAGTTTGGTACATCCACCTCATTCAATGTCACTGACCTCGTTCCGTTTGATGTAGGTGAAGACGAAGATGTTTTGGGGACAAAACCTTTTCAAGGGGGAGGGAATGATGTGATCGCAGGACGCGACCTCAGCCAAGAAGACCAAGACACGCCGGACGCGACCGAGACGCCTGACCAAGACGCATCGGACGCGACCAGGGCAACCTCTTCAGACGTGGCCAAGGCTCCAACGATCCTTCCCGGAGCCACCACACGTTCCAAGAGCTCAGCAAAGGCGGCCAAACAGCGGCTCAACCTATTTGTCCGAACCTACGTCCGACACCAGCCACCCAACGAAGACTCCGAAGGCTCAGTCCGCTTAGTCTTCACTCTTACCCAAGAGTGAAGACGGTCAAGTCGTTAAGCGAGGAAGTGTACTCTTTTTCCTCACTCCGGGTTTGTCCCAATGGGTTTTACCGGAGGAGGTTTTAACGAGGCATGGAGCTAAACGCAAAACGCCTAAAGGCTAAGTTGCTTCACGCGCAAGGCCAAGGCGGTTATCTCTCTTTCCCTCTTATTTTTGGTTTAATTTTGAACTTGAGAATATTCTCTTTTGATCCTATGTTTGTGAACGTTGGAGAGTGTTTGTGGCTAAGCGTGTTAGTCAAAAGGTGGCGATGTGTTCTCTTTGTAAAGGGGACACGTCAAAAGGACGATGTGCGGATCAAGATGAATCCGCGTGTCCTTAAGCTCCTATCTAGACCTAGCTATTTAAACTCTCCTTAAGCCCTTGTTCCTCCTTAGACTTGTATGAAAATAAAACTTTTCCTCAAGAGAGATTCTTGAAACTTGTCTCACTCTTCTCTTTCTTCAATCCGGGATTGAACCTTGAGAAAACCCTAACAAGTCGCGAACCGGGTTCGCCCTTGTTAGCGACCGTATCAAGAGGAGAGCCAAACCTCTTGTGTCGTCAAACGATCCATCCGTATTTTCTCTCATCACGTCTCCATCTGTCCTCTTTCATCTTTCTCGAGTCCCCTCGAATCACCTCAAGTCTTTCCCGCTATCGTTTCCCTCGAAGACGTCCACCCGCTCGTCCCGCATCCGTACTGTCCGATTGAACTGTTCGCGGCTTCCCGGAGTATCTCCTGAACGGCTCGTTTGAATTCCTTCAAACTCCGTTTCCCTCGTTTGACTCTCCCCTAGATCCGAAGTCCAGAACCTCGGCCGTGAGAAGTTTCACCGACTGAAAGTTGGCCGAGAGCTCAAGCCGCGTCCGTACCACGAACGTACCGTGACCGTGTCCTCGGGTCACATCATCTGAAGTCACCTTTTTACCAAACATAATAGAGGACTTATCCAAATTTACCTCCTGACCGGATGCTTTACCATTGTTGCCTATGACATTCATGACAGTTGAACATTGTTCTTCATCCGCTTTACAGAAAAACAGACTATCATCCGCAAACAGCAAATGAGAAATAGGGGCAAATCACGGGCAATCTTAATACCCAAATTTGTTTCATCCCTCTCTGCCTTTTTGATATTAGCTATCAAAACCTCAGTACAAAGAATAAACAAGTAAGGGGATAAAGGATCCTCCTGTCGCAAGCCCCGTTTTGGCGAAATGGAACCACGGGGTTGACCATTAAGCAGCACTTGATAGGAAATCGAACTCAGACACCACATTATCCAAGAATAAAAATATGTTTACTATAATTAAAACAAGAAATAGTTTACTATAATTAAAAGAATAAAACTGAACTCATAATTTTTATTGTATAGTATAAAACAATACACGATTTTTGTTTACTATAGTTAAAATTTCATAGTATTTATTTTGTCATGTCGATATATTTTGTAGTTTGTATAGTAAATATATATATATTTGTAACTCAATAAAGAGTTTTAGTGTTGGTGTAATTGTTAAAACCCGCCATGTTACACTCGTTCTGCAACGGATTTAATCTTTTTAAACCTGCATAAAACCATCCTATAGTACATATGTACATACCTGCAGGGTTAACTTTTAAAACTAAATTTGCTATTAAGTTTATAATATATTACGTATGTACAATATTATGTTTGTATATGTATTTTTTAGGAATGTGTTTAACTTTCATAATCCAACCTCATACTAGTTTAAAAATTGAGTTGTTTTTTATCTCATTAATATGGGTTTTTTAAATAATAATTTACTCATATAAGATAAATAAATAAAGTTAAAACTGAAATGCGCTATTTAATTTTCATGTTTCCGTATCATACCTATTATACTGGTTTAGTTTCATCCGGTTTGTGAATTTTAAAATGATGGTTTCACTCCTAGATTTGGACCTGCACATACAAATTTATCTAATATAGTATTTCTAAGCCGAACTTATATCAATTGAGTATTTAGTTTATTTTTGGTTTTGTTTCATTTTGATTTGTTAATGTTTAAATATTTGAAATATTAGTGCTTTCACCAGTGTTTAAATTTGAAAACAATCCAGCGGTCGAACCGGATTAATAGTCGTTAAGATTTCTATTAATTTTGTGAACTTCAAACTGGATAAAACCTGTTAAAAACTATTGAAATCCGTTTGAGATAACCAAAAATATATAAAGGTGGAAGTAATTTGTGTAGTGTTCCATTGTGTTCCCTTTTTTCCTATACATGTTCCCAAATTTGTATTGCATAAGTACATTCCTCATATGAGACAAATTTTATATTCTGATTAGAAATGTGATGGAGCAAAGACAAAATTTCCAAATTCTGTTTAAGACAAACAAAGATATCATTTATAGCATATTTATATATCATATGATATAATAATAGTATTCGCATATAAATTATCTTATTTTATTCTTATTGTTTTATATTTGGTTCATCTATATATAGTAGATTATGTTTACTTTTTCAAAATTTCTTTTAATTATTATAAAAATACATTAATGTCTTTTATTATTGATATTGAACACTTTTATGCTAGATAAATTGAGAAAAAAACATATTACAGTTAGGATTGCAAGCATTAACATCCCATCCGTAACAATTTTTTGAGAATAAAAAAAGATGTATTTGATTTTATGAAAAGGTTATTTGGCTAAAAGTAAAACAATATGGCTAGATATAATAATTAATTATAATATGTTTTATACTATCAAATATTACTTTAAACAATTATAATTTGAAATAGTTAATTAAAAATAAGGAAAACAACCCGTTTATAAGTAGTTATTATAAAACTATTTATTTTTTCAGTTCTAGTTAAAATGTAGAAAGAATTACTCAAATGTTATCCAAAAGTTAGTTTATTACTCATATCTATAAATCTTTTAAATATTACTTAAATGTTTAGTGTCTTCGGTGTAATTACAATTTACCCCTTAGATTTAGTTTTTCGATTTTGAGTAAAAAAATAGAAAAAAATACACATCAGCAAATTAAAAATACACATCATTTTCGATTTTCCACATCACTAAACATTTTTTTTTCATTAAACCCTACAAAATATCTTAACCTTGAGTAGTCATCATCTCAGCCTCCCTCACCCCCATTATAAATTGGAGACTTTGTCTTCTTCATTCTTCACAAATCTCTTTCGTCCCTCACTGTTAAACCCTAGATCTTTTTCTTCTTTCTCAAAATCTTTCGATGGCGTCCGCAGATGTTGAGTTCCGGTGCTTCGTTGGAGGTCTAGCCTGGGCCACCGATGATAGAGCTCTTGAGACAGCCTTCTCTCAATACGGCGACGTTGTTGATTCCAAGGTCTATTACACGCCGAGATCGGACTCCGAGTGATCATCTTCGACAGATCTGTTCCGATCTTGTGTTTCTCTGTGATAGGCTGAGAGTGCCAGTAGCTCTTATGAAGAGGAAGTTGAGGACTAAAGGTAGAAGAGCAAGGCAATGGGGAAAAGTCAAGAGTGGCTGAAGTAGTCTAAACCTTGGAATCCAGTAGAGGGTTTTAAATAAATTAGCATTGTTGTGTCTTTTACCAATGCACTGTCGTTTAAGAAGCAACCCTAATAAGGGAAGTTGTATTTAATGAAGGTACTTATATTTAGGGTATCCTATCACAATATTAATCAAAAACATTTCTATCTTCTTATCTTACTCTCCGCCGTTAGGCGCATTATCACTCTCTCTCTCTCTCTCTCTCTCTCTCTTCCTTCACTGTTCCTATATCGAGTTAAGGGTTCGACCTTAACAAGTGGTGCTTTCATTGAGAGGGTTTTCCCCATGGCTCCCCAACAAATGGATACCGGGAAAAACATCCAAACCGAAGCAAGCGAACTCGAGTTATCCTCCCAAACTTCACCGCCATCTCCTTCGTTAGAACAGCGAATCAACCAACACGATACTGACCTCGCGTTCATCAAGGAAATGCTTCACAAGATCCTTCGCAACCAAACCCTTGGTGTCATCACCGAGTCTTCGGTTCCTCCAGGGTTTAACAGCCCAGCTCCGGTGGTTCAGAATCAGCTGGCAACGACTCCGATGATGGGATCTACCAGTCAACCGACAGTAGGGATTCTTCCCAACCCGGAACAGGAATCTCACCTCAAGCCCGCGACTTTACGGTTCTCGGCTCCACCTCCGGACCAATAGACCTTGTCGCAGTGTTACACGGCGGAGTTTCCTAACCGACAGATGGAGCTTCCGGTTTTCAAAGGTAAAAGTCCTGATGATTGGTTGTTTAGGTTGGAAAAGTGTTTTGCTAGTCGAGGAACCCCTGAATACGCCAAAATAGACCTAGCTATCTCTTGTCTTACTGGATCCGCGGACACCTGGTGGCGTATGGCTTATGGTAGGCAGAGGATTGGTAGTTGAAAGGACTTTATGGAGAAATTTAAGGTTTGATTCAAACCAAGTAGAGGGTTGTCAGCTCTGGATCAGTTGATGAGTATCCACCAACGGGGAAGTGTCGACGAGTATCGTGAGCAGTTCGAGGAGTTAGCAGTGGAGTTGCCTCATGTTTATGATGATGTGTTGGAATCCGCATTCCTGCGTGGTCTAAGAAAAAGCATTTGAGATCAAGTGGTTCGCTGCAGGCCATTTGATTTAGTAGAGATTGTGGATACTGCCAAGATGATTGAGCACCAGGAGAGTGAAAACACTAGTTTGCAACCGAGACAGACAGTGAGATCCTTCTACTCTCCTACTCACGGTCAAACTGCAAACTCTTCCAGACCAGTGGATCATTCCCAAGGGAAGCGCCCTATGGAAACCAACAAGGATTTCAAGAAAAACACTGGGGGACAAGAAGTGCGAAACCCTAATCCGTGCAGACACTGTGGTGATAGATGGTTCCCGGGTCACCATTGTAAAACGCAGCAGAAGTTGAAATATTTGGAAGTAGCGGAAGAAGAAGAGCAATACTGTGACGCGGTAGAAGTTCAGCAGCATCAAGAGGTGTTGGACGACGATGCTGAGGAACTACAAGAGTATGAGGTTCTTTCCCTCAGTTCAATGTCTGGGCTCACTGATGAGAAGTCGATGCGTATGATGGGTAAGCTTGTTGATCGTGATGTGGTAGTGTTAATAGACTCGGGTGCTACCAGGAGTTTTGTTGACTATGGGTTAGTACAAGAACTAGGACTAACCATAGCAACTACAAGACCTTTCGGCGTTAGAGTTGGTGGGGGAAGGATACTAAAAGGTAAAGGTCGTGTCTCTGGTACATTGTTAGGCATACAAGGGGTCGAAATCATGGAGGAATTGTTGGTGATCGAGTTAGGTAGCACCGACGTGGTGTTAGGCTACTCGTGGTTGGCAACCTTGGGGGACACTAGGATTAACTGGCTCAACAGAACTCTGAGTTGGAAGATAGGACCACGTTGGGTTACCATTGTTGGGGATCTTGCACTCAGTAAAGAACCCATATCCCTCCGCTCTATGGAGAGAGTTATTCAACACAAAGAGGAGGCATATCTCTTGGAATTGACCACCATGTTTGAAGGAAAATAACCACTGGACAAGAAGATTCCTGAAGTTGCAGCAGTTCAGGATTTGGTGAAGGAGTTTCAATCAGTTTTCGAGATGCCAAACAGCTTACCACCAAATCCGCATGAGAAGCAGCGATGTGGAGAAGACAGCTTTCAAGACTCACCAAGGTCATTACGAATTCCTGGTGATGCCTTTCGGCTTGACAAATGCTCCTTCCACGTTCCAAAGTATCATGAACGACCTTTTTAGACCCTATCTCCGAAGGTTTGTATTGGTCTTCTTTGATGACATTCTGGTTTACAGCCCGAGCTTGCAAGAGCATCTGAAACACCTCAAGATAGTACTCAGTCTGATGCAGCAGAACCAGTTTTACGCCAATGCGAAGAAATGTTCTTTCGGGAATGCAGAAGTTTCTTACTTGGGACATAAAATCTCAGCTGACGGAGTTGCTGCAGACCCTGACAAAGTCGAAGCAATGCTGTCATGGCCTACTCCAAAGAACATAACAGAATTAAGAGGGTTTTTGGGGTTGACCGGTTACTACCGTTGCTTTGTGCGCAACTATGGGCAAATAGCGCGTCCCTTAACTGAACTTCTCAAGAAAGGGGGATTCTTATGGTCCGTTGAAGCGACATCAGCTTTTCACCAGTTGAAGCAGGCAGTCACTAGTCTTCCTGTTCTAGCTTTACCGGACTTCAACCAAGAATTTACCATCGAAACTGACGCATCTGGTATAGGCATAGGTGCGGTGTTATCCCAGAATAAGAGACCAATCTCTTTTCTCAGTCAAGCTTTCTCTAGTAAGGGACGTGTCAAGTCAGTCTACGAAAGGGAACTGCTAGCTATAGTCATTGCAGTTAGCAAGTGGAAGCACTACCTTACTGGCTCTGAATTTGTGATAAAAACTGATCAACGGAGCCTGAGGCATCTATTGGAGCAGAAGTCAGTTTCCTCAGTTCAGCAAAGATGGGCAGCTAAGTTGATTGGGTTGAACTATCGTATTGAATACAAGCCAGGTGTGGAAAATTGTGTCGCAGATGCCTTATCCATAAGACCTGTAGAGGAGGAGCTACATCAGTTGTCTCTAAGTGCTCTGTTAACTCTGGATAAAGAAGAGTTGCTTAAAGAGGTAAAAGCAAATGAAGAATTGGGAGCTATTTTGAAGGCGCTTGAGAACAAATCAACAAATCATCCGGGTTACAGCATCGAGAGGGGGTTGTTGTTTAAGAATGGTTGCCTGGTGATTCCAACCGGATCTCCCTTCATTCCAAAGCTTTTGGAGCAGTTTCATGCCAGTGCAGTGGGAGGGCATGAAGGAGCCTTAAAGACGTTTAAGCGCCTTACTCAGGAAGTCTTTTGGCGAGGAATGCGTAAGGATGTAGTGGATTACATTCGCAAATGCCAGGTTTGTCAGGAAAACAAGTATTCCACCTTGTCACCTGCTGGGTTGCTTTCACCATTACCGATCCTTACTCAAGTATGGACTGACGTGAGCCTCGACTTTGTAGAAGGGTTGCCTAAGTCAAGAGGTTTCAACTCGATCTTGGTGGTTGTGGACAGGCTAAGTAAGTTCGCTCATTTCATAGCCTTGAAACCTCCTTTTACCGCCAAGATGGTTGCAGAGGCTTTCATAAGGGAGGTGGTGAAACTACATGGTTTTCCAGAGAGGTTGGTATCTGACCGTGATCGCATCTTCCTCAGTAATTTCTGGTCGGAGATATTCAAGTTGCAAGGAACTGAATTGAACCGCAGCACAACTTATCATCCTCAATCAGATGGTCAGACAGAGGTGGTGAACAGGTGTCTAGAAACGTATCTTCGTTGTTTCACGAGTAGGAGGCCAACCGGTTGGGCACAGTGGTTACCTTGGGCAGAGTTCTGGTACAATACCTCATATCACTCAGCAATTCAGAACACTCCCTTCTTTGCAGTATATGGTCGTGAACCTCCTAAACTCATACGCTATGGTGATACCCCAACGCCTAATGCTATGGTAGAGGACTTGCTCAAGGATCATGATAGCTTGTTGGTAGAATTGAGGGAAAATATGGAACTTGCGCAGCACCGTATGCAGAAAGAGGCAAACAAACATCGCAGACAGGTGGATTTGGAAGTTGGAGAATGGGACTACTTGAAATAGCGACCTTACAGACAGAGTTCCCTGGTTCAGAGGAGAAATGAGAAGCTGTCCCAGAGGTTCTTTGGTCCGTATAAGATATTGCAGAAAGTTAGGAGAGTCGCATACAAATTGGAACTGCCTGCTCACAGCAACATTCATCCGGTTTTCCATGTCTCTCAGCTCAAGTTGGCAGTTCCGGCACCGTATCATGCTCAAGAGTTGCCTCCAATCTTAACTCTTGACCTCGAGTGGGCAACTGAACCAGTGACACTATTAGACATACGCAGGTCAGCCCAGGGTACAGAGACTGAAGTGTTAGTGAAATGGAAGGGGTTACAAGCTGGCGAATCAACGTGGGAAACACTTACTAGTTTGATGGAGCAGTTTCCAAACTTTGATCTTGAGGACAAGATCAGTCTTCTGCGGGGGAGTATTGATAGGCTGAGAGTGCCAGTAGCTCTTATGAAGAGGAAGTTGAGGACTAAAAGTAGAAAAACAAGGCAATGGGGAAAAGTCAAGAGTGGCTGAAGTAGTCTAAACCTTGGAATCCAGTAGAGGGTTTTAAATAAATTAGCATTGTTGTGTCTTTTACCAATGCACTGTCATTTAAGAAGCAACCCTAATAAGGGAAGTTGTATTTAATGAAGGTACCTATGTTTAGGGTATCCTATCACAATAGTAATCAAAAACATTTCTATCTTCTTATCTTAGTCTTCGCCGTTAGGCGCATTATCACTCTCTCTCTCTCTCTTCCTTCACTGTTCCTATATCGATTTAAGGGTTCGACCTTAACACTCTATTACTTGAGTCGATTACTCTGTTACTATTCGTTCGTTCTTTGTTACTACTACTACTGTTACTTGTGAAAGCTTGTGAGAGGCTCTTTCTCTTTTGAAACTAGGAATTTGGGAAGTGTGACTTTTTAAGTAATTTTGCTAAAACCATTGTTTGTCAAAATACAGATTAAAGTGTCAAGTGGGAAGCCTTTCACTGTTAATGCAACAAGAACAGGTTTTTATCCAGCGGGGAAACAGCAACTTCTGTGTCACTCCTTGGTTGAGCTGCTGCAACAGATTAGCCGGCCTTTTGATGCGGTAAGCGGTTGGAATGATAAGCAGTCATTTTTTATCTTAAAAACTGTTCTGCTATGAAGTAAGAACTAGTACACTAAAGTATTGATCACAATTGTTCCCATTGCCTTAGATCCGGACATGTTGGAAGTTGGGAATGGAGGGATGACATACGAGGAGTATCGAGGTCATTTTAGCATTTGGGCTTTGATGAAAGCGTGTAACTAGTTTCATGGCTTCTTCATTTTCGTTGATGTCCTCGACTTCATCTCATCCTTGTAGCTCTCTTGCAGGCACCACTTTTGATTGGTTGTGATGTAAGAAATATGACCGAGGAAACTTTTGAGATTTTGAGCAATAAGGAAGTTATCGCTGTTAACCAAGGTGAATTCTAATATTTATTGACTTGTTAGCTTCACTGTATACATGATCGTCCATATAATTCATTGGCAAAGAACGAGAATCTGAGAACATTTCTGGTTGCAGACCCACTTGGTGTTCAAGGAAGGAAAATTTAAGCCAATGGAGATGATAATTGTCAGCAGGTTTGAATTGGGAGCCACAGAATTACCAGACTCATAGAAAAAGCAGAAACACAAATTTGTGATAACTGTTTCATTGCAGGTGTGGTCTGGACCTTTAACTGGTGACCGTATGGTAATCGCTCTCTGGAACCGTTGCTCTGAGCCTGCAACCATTACAGCATCATGGGGGTTGAATATAAAACGCGGGCCATAAAAAATGAAGAATATGGCTTTGTGATTGTTAATGTGGTTACGTGGGAGTTTAGTGATGTGATGATTTATGAGACTTCTTCCAATTTTGTTTAATTAATTTAGTCACATGTGTACAGTTTGTTAAATACAAATATTCGAATCGTAGCCATTTAAACTGAAAATTATACTTAATTTCCTGTATAGAAAATGGGAATTGTTGTAAAATGTAGGGATTTTTAAGCAATTTCCTTCTCTTTTTCTTTTTTCTTTTGCTAAGAGTCAACCCTTACTTTTTTTTGCTGGGTGAAAGTTTCATTATTTTCCTTGGAGAAGAGAGGAGAAGATTAAATTAAATTAAATTTAAATTTATTAATATTGAGCTAAAATTGAAAACTAATGAAAACGATATAATAAAGATGATTCATAAGCATATTTCGGAACTAGAACATGCGTAATAAATTTATAAAGTTATTTTTTTTCATAATATATTATACAAAATAATTAAAAAATTGAACTCAAAATTTAAATTAAAAAAAAAAATCCGACGAAGTAAGTAAGTGATGGCTGAGTTATTGACTTACACGGCTGACTTATGAAATATTAGTAAATTTATATTATTATAACTCAATATTTAAATATACAATTGAAATATGAATATTATAATTATTATAACCAATAAAAAGTAATAATTATAGAGAAAGATTGATTTTTATACATTCTCACCAGAATGTGTTAAACATACAACACATGACATTTTGGGGTTAGGGTTAGGGTTAGGGTTTAGGGTTTGAGATGTAGGGTTCAGATGAGTAACATTATTTGTTTTTTGGTTTTGGTTCTAATGTGTTTTAATGTGTTTGGTTTAAGGTGGTAAATGGATATACTAATATTATTACCATTTGAATATATTTTAAAAAATCAAAATTTTTTTTGGTTATTTCCGGTTATGGGTCGGTAAGATTAATATATAATCATAAATAACTCAAAATATATTGTAATTAAGTATATTACCCTAAGATAACCAAAAGTAAGCCGAATATAACCGAAATTAACCAAACATACCAATTCAAAAATACCAAATTGGAAAAATTATTTTTTTCGGTTCGGTTTGGTTTGGTCGGTTATATAGTCATTCTAATTTGAGGGTTGGCTGAGTTATGGTAAAGTTATGGCTGAGTTATGCAACGGATATATTAATTTATTATATACCTTCTCGAGAATACAAAAAGTGTTGTTGGGGAGACACAAACAATAATTATGTTTATTGTTAAGAACCACACGCGTAATAAATGGGATTTTAGCGATTTTTTATTTAAAAGAAATTCAAAATTTGAATTTGAATTTTAAATTTTTTTTTTTAATAAAAGTATTTCTCAAACAATTGATTGATATGGCTGAGTTATATTATAACTCAAAAATTAAAATATAGAATGAAAAATGAATATTACAATCATTATAAGCAATAAAAAGTAATAATTATAGACAAAGATTGATTTTTACACAGTCTGATCAAAATGAGTAAACATTCAAAACATGACATTTAGGGGTTAGGGTTAGGGTTAGGGTTAGGGTTTGAGGTTTAGGGTTCATATTTCCAACATTATGGGTTTTAATATAACAGTTTGGTTTTGGTTATATTGTGTTTGGTTTAAGGTGGTAATTTGGATATACTAATATGATAACCATTTGAAAATTTAAAAATTTTTGAAATTACTTTTCGGTTATGGATCGGTTAGATGAATAAATAACCATAAATAATCCAAATGTTATCCAAATTAGGTCGATTAACTTAATATAACTGATAGCAAGCCGAATATAACCGTAATTAACCGAAAATAATGGAAAAAATAGTTTCCGGTTCGGTTCGGTTTGGTTGGTTATTTAGTCATTCTAATTTGAGGGTTGGCTGAGTTATGGTAAAGTTATGGCTGAGTTATCGTTTAGGGTCTTCTCAATAATATGAAAACGTATTCTTCTTTCTTTCCTGGATCTTTTGTTCTGTCAAATTCCTAATAAGTATTAAAACGTCTCTCGATGTCACAAAAAGTGTTGTTAGGAAAGCGCAAAAAATCACTAATTCTGTGCCTGCTCAAATCCACACGCATAATAAATTCATAAAGTGAGCTTTTTATCACAAATAATATTTGGGTCTTTTGTTCTGTCAGATTCCTAATAAGTATTAAAAGTCTCTCGATGTCACAAAAAGTGTTGTTAGGGAAGCGCGAAAAATCACTAATTCTGTGCCTGCTCAAATCCACACGCACAATAAATTCATAAAGTGAGCTTTTATCACAAGATATTATTGCAAATAATTATTATTCGAATTTAGAATTTTATTTTTCTAAAAGTATTTCTCCAACAATTATTATTCGAATTTAGAATTTTATAGAATTTTATTTAAATAATTATTATTCGAATTTAGAATTTTATTTAAATAATTATTATTCAAATTTAGAATTTTATTTTTCTAAAAGTATTTCTCCAACAATTGAATATTAAAATTATTATAACTCAAAATTTAAATTTAGAATGGAAATATGTCTATTATTAAGTTAATTGATGGTTTCACGCCAAAATACCGCTTTACGGCTGAGTTATAAACATTACGGGAAAACGAAAGGTCATGTGACGGCTGAGTTATAATCATTATGGGAAAAAGAAAGGTCTTGTGACGGCTGAGTTATAGTGAGTTATGGCTGAGTTATCACAAGAAACAATCTGAAAGTAAATGGATGATATATATGACTTTACGGCTGAGTTATAATATTTACGGGAAAACGAAAGGTCATGTGACGGCTGAGTTATAGTTAGTTATGGCTGAGTTATCACAAGAAAAATCTGAAAGTAAATAGATGATATAGGCTATGACTGGTAACATGTGTTACTATTGACTTAAGTTGAGTTATGGACTTAACTCAAATTTTATTCAAAAATGTTAACAATCACTAACAAAACTAATTTTTTTGAAGTTGAGTTTGAATAATCATGTGTTATGGTTGATGTACAAGTTTGAGGTATATCCTTTGTAAAATTGTTAACTCAAAAGATTATTCAACATCATGGAAATTTTCATGAGTTAAAGATGTGGTAAGTTGAGTTATCAATTTTTTTTAATTAAAAAAACAAAAATTCAATTATATAATACAAAAAATTGTTTTTTCGTTTTTATTTAATTCATATATCAAGAAAAATAATTTTACTGTTTTTCTTTTATTTAATAACTTTTTATTTAGTTATTTTATTTCTCCTAAATTATTATTTTTTATTATCATTTGAAATGAAAATAGACATAGACCTAAATTTTATTCAAAAATGTTACCATTCACTAAGAAAACTAATTTTTTTGAAGTTGAGTTTGAATAATCACGTGTTATGGTTGATGTACAAGATTGAGTTATATCCTTTGTAAAATTGTTAACTCAAAAGAGTATTCAACATCATGGAAATTTTCATGAGTTAAAGATGTGGTAAGTTGAGTTATCTATTTTTTTAATTAAAAAAACGAAAATTCAGTTACATAATACAAAAAAATTATTTTTTTTTGTTTTTATTTTATTCATATATCAAGAAAAATAATTTTTACTTTTTTTCTTTTATTTAATAACTTTTTTAATTAGTTATGAAGCCACTCGACTAAAAGGTACTGACGTAACTTTATTTCTCCTAAATTATAATTTTTTATTATCATTTGAAATGAAAATAGACATAGACCTATATTTTATTCAAAAATGTTACCAATCACTAACAAAACTAATTTTTTTGAAGTTGAGTTTGAATAATCATCTGTTATGGTTAATGTACAAGTTTGAGATATATCTTTTGTAAAATTGTTAACTCAAAAGATTATTCAACATTATGGAAATTTTCATGAGTTAAAGATGTGGTAAGTTGAGTTATCTATTTTTTTTTTAATTAAAAAAAAACGAAAATTCAGTTATATAATACCAAAAAATTATTTTTTCGTTTTTATTTAATTCATATATCAAGAAAAATAATTTTTACTGTTTTTCTTTTATTTAATAACTTTTTTAATTAGTTATTTTATTTCTCCTAAATTATTATTTTTTATTATCATTTGAAATGAAAATAGACATAGACCTAAATTTTATTCAAAAATGTTACCAATCACTAACAAAACTAATTTTTTTGAAGTTGAGTTTGAATAATCATGTGTTATGGTTGATGTACAAGTTTGAGGTATATCCTTTGTAAAATTGTTAACTCAAAAGATTATTCAACATCATGGAAATTTTCATGAGTTAAAGATGTGGTAAGTTGAGTTATCTATTTTTTTTAATAAAAAAAACGAAAATTCAGTTATATAATACAAAAAAATTTTTTTTTCGTTTTTATTTAATTCATATATCAAGAAAAATTATTTTTACTTTTTTTTTATTTAATAACTTTTTTAATTAGTTATTTTATTTCTCCTAAATTATTATTTTTTATTATCATTTGAAATGAAAATAGACATAGACCTAAATTTTATTCAAAAATGTTACCAATCACTAACAAAACTAATTTTTTTGAAGTTGAGTTTGAATAATCATGTGTTATGGTTGATGTACAAGATTGAGTTATATCCTTTGTAAAATTGTTAACTCTAATGATTATTCAACATCATGGAAATTTTCATGAGTTAAAGATGTGGTAAGTTGAGTTATCTATTTTTTTAATTAAAAAAAACCAAAATTCAGTTATATAATACAAAAAATTATTTTTTCGTTTTTATTTAATTCATATATCAAGAAAAATTATTTTTACTGTTTTTTTATTTAATAACTTTTTTAATTAGTTATTTTATTTCTCCTAAATTATTATTTTTTATTATCATTTGAAATGAAAATAGACATAGACCTAAATTTTATTCAAAAATGTTACCATTCACTAAGAAAACTAATTTTTTTGATGTTGAGTTTGAATAATCACGTGTTATGATTGATGTACAAGATTGAGTTATATCCTTTGTAAAATTGTTAACTCAAAGGATTATTCAACATCATGGAAATTTTCATTAGTTAAAGATGTGGTAAGTTGAGTTATCTATTTTTTTTTAATTAAAAAAACGAAAATTCAGTTACATAATACAAAAAAATTATTTTTTTTTCGTTTTTATTTAATTCATATATCAAGAAAAATTATTTTTACTGTTTTTCTTTTATTTAGTTACTTTTTTAATTAGTTATTTTATTTCTCCTAAATTATAATTTTTTATTATCATTTGAAATGAAAATAGACATAGACCTAAATTTTATTCAAAAATGTTACCAATCACTAACAAAACTAATTTTTTTGAAGTTGAGTTTGAATAATCATGTGTTATGGTTGAT
>NC_025704.1:29475203-29475679 GCF_000633955.1 Camelina sativa | reverse complement strand
AAAAAAAAAACATTGGAAGTTGGGACTAAGTCTACCGATCCTTTGATTGTAGATTTATACACGTGGACTGATTAAAGGTGTACGTCAGATATTTTTGGTACACTTAGTTGCAGTGCTGGTACACTTTGCCGTCGACTTAGATGGTACACTTAGTTGTAGTGTTGGTATACTTATCGGTGGACGTATATGTGTATCAAAAAGTAAGTGTACCAAAAATATCTGATGTACACCTTCAACAGTCAATATGACCCAAAAGATATTTATGGTAGACTAATGGCCTGTTGCGACAGATTTATTCGACAGCCTTCTCTCGTTTCAGATATTTTTGGTATACTTGTTTGTTTTTTTGAAATAGTTTTCGGAGTGTGATGGTAGGTTTCTTGTCCGTGGTAGATTTAGTAAGCATTTTTGACAGCTGTAAAGTCTTACCAGAATAACACGAATTTGTTTGAGCTGTCAAAGACAGTCTAGCGTTG
>NC_025704.1:29472098-29473195 GCF_000633955.1 Camelina sativa | reverse complement strand
TGTTGGCTTGAGCAGTGGTAGCCTTACCACCACCATATTTCTTGCTAAAATCCTCCTTTACTCTCTCAAGGAAGGCCATTGGAACCTACCTCCCAACAGATGCAACAGCAAGAATACAATAAAGATGACCTTTTGGCATGTCGATGGACAAATATGATACACAATTCGCGGCAGTTACAGAGGCTGACGTCTCACCCAAACCACCTGCAACCTGGATCCGCGACAGCCAACAAAATCCAAAGGATTGAGCCATTAACCACCCTGACAAAACAGTACTCCCCACCACTCGCCCTTTGGCTTCCGCTGTAGCCACGGCGACCAGTTGAACGGATGAGCCGAGAAGCCCCGAAGATAACCCACCGGCGTCCTCAAACCAGGGGCCTTTACTCCGGATCTTCTGCGCCATTAAACCGGAGCCACCACTACACCAAAGAGAGAGAGCCACACCACAACTGTCGGTATAAGAGGTCACTTGCTCACTTTTGGATCTTCTCTGCAAATCCTCAGCCTTCAATTAAGCGCAGAATGCAAAAGAAAAAAGAGGAAGAACGAGATCTACTTTTTTGTGAACAGGAGGAGAGAGAAGAGAGAGAAGAGAGAGAAAGAGGGAACGATTGTCCCTCGAAAACTTTAAAACATGCTATGGTAGAAACTGTACATAAGCGGAGCTTTCACCCGTCGATCTGTCCGAAAATGTGACCGCTCTTTTGCTTCTCCGGTAGGCCTTCATGCTTCAATGCGCTTTTGGCTTTTTTTATGGATTTCAAAGCAGAGAATAAAATAAAAACTAGATCTGAAACTTTGTTCTTGAGAGACAAAGTGAATCAACTTAGAAGGAATCAATATGATGATTTTTGTCCACCCAAATTTAAGATAATCCAAAGAAAAAGTAATCGATCATTCACGTATTTTGTGTTTCTTTCTCTCCAAAATCAAAGACAATTTAAAAGTAAGAGCATAAGATCTCGAGAACAAGAGCATCAAATCTCAAGTTTTTTTTTCTGACCAAATTTAATTATAAATGGCATAAATCGTAATAAAACACACAACTCAGGTATAGAAGTAGTTTGCAAACTTTTATGTGTTATTCTAGTAAG
>NC_025704.1:29468023-29468541 GCF_000633955.1 Camelina sativa | reverse complement strand
ATTTTTTCGTTTTTATTTAATTCATATATCAAGAAAAATTAATTTTACTGTTTTTCTTTTATTTAATTACTTTTTTAATAAGGTTATTTTATTTCTCCTAAATTATTATTTTTTATTATTATTTGAAATGAAAATAGACATAGACCTAAATTTTATTCAAAAATGTTACCAATCACTAACAAAACTAATTTTTTTGAAGTTGAGTTTGAATAATCATGTGTTATGGTTGATGTACAAGTTTGAGGTTAATCTTTTGTAAAATTGTTAACTCAAAAGATTATTCAACATCATGCAAATTTTCATGAGTTAAAGATGTGGTAAGTTGAGTTATCTATTTTTTTTTAATTAAAAAAACGAAAATTCAGTTATATAATACAAGAAATTATTTTTTTTATTTATTTAATTCATATATCAAGAAAAATTGTTTTTACTGTTTTTCTTTTATTTAATAACTTTTTTAATTAGTTATCTTATTTCTCCTAAATTATTATTTTTTATTATCATTTGAAATGAAAATA
>NC_025704.1:29460577-29466105 GCF_000633955.1 Camelina sativa | reverse complement strand
ACCAATCACTAACAAAACTAATTTTTTTGAAGTTGAGTTTGAATAATCATGTGTTATGGTTGATGTACAAGTTTGAGGTATATCCTTTGTAAAATTGTTAACTCAAAAGATTATTCAACATCATGGAAATTTTAATGAGTTAAAGATGTGGTAAGTTGAGTTATCTATTTTTTTAATTAAAAAAAACAAAAATTCAGTTATATAATACAAAATAATTATTTTTTCGTTTTTATTTAATTCATATATCAAGAAAAATAATTTTTACTGTTTTTCTTTTATTTAATAATTTTTTACTTAGTTATTTTATTTATCCTAAATTATTATTTTTATTATTATTTGAAATGAAAATACACATAGATCTAAATTTTATTCAAAAATATTACCAATCACTAACAAAACTAATTTTTTTGAAGTTGAGTTTGAATAATCATGTGTTATGGTTGATGTACAAGTTTGAGGTATATCCTTTGTAAAATTGTTAACTCAAAAGATTATTCAACATCATGGAAATTTTAATGAGTTAAAGATGTGGTAAGTTGAGTTATCTATTTTTTTAATTAAAAAAAACAAAAATTCAGTTATATAATACAAAATAATTATTTTTTCGTTTTTATTTAATTCATATATCAAGAAAAATAATTTTTACTGTTTTTCTTTTATTTAATAATTTTTTACTTAGTTATTTTATTTATCCTAAATTATTATTTTTATTATTATTTGAAATGAAAATACACATAGATCTAAATTTTATTCAAAAATATTACCAATCACTAACAAAACTAATTTTTTTGAAGTTGAGTTTGAATAATCATGTGTTATGGTTGATGTACAAGTTTGAGGTATATCTCCTTTGTAAAATTGTTAACTCAAAAGATTATTCAACATCATGGAACTTTTCATGAGCTAAAGATGTGGTAAGTTGAGTTATCTATTTTTTTAATTAAAAACAAAAATTCAGTTATATATTACAAAAAAATTATTTTTTTCGTTTTTATTTAATTCATATATCAAGAAAAATAATTTTAACTGTTTTTCTTTTATTTAATAACTTTTTTAATTAGTTATTTTATTTCTCCTAAATTATTATTTTTTATTATTATTATTTGAAATGAAAATAGACATAGACCTAAATTTATTCAATAATGTTACCAATCACTAACAAAACTAATTTTTTGAAGTTGAGTTTGAATAATCATGTGTTATGGTTGATGTACAAGTTTGAGGTATATCCTTTGTAAAATTGTTAACTCAAAAGATTATTTAACATCATGGAAATTTTCATGAGTTAAAGATGTGGTAAGTTGAGTTATCTATTTTTTTTATTAAAGAAAACAAAAATTCAGTTATATAATACAAAAAATTATTTTTTTCATTTTTATTTAATTCATATATCAAGAAAACCAATTTTTACTGTTTTTCTTTTTATTTAATAACTTTTTTAATTAGTTATTTTATTTCTCCTAAATTATTATTTTTTATTATCATTTGAAATGAAAATAGACATAGACCTAAATTTTATTCAAAAATGTTACCAATCACTAACAAAACTAATTTTTTTGAAGTTGAGTTTGAATAATCATGTGTTATGGTTGATGTACAAGTTTGAGGTATATCCTTTGTAAAATTGTTAACTCAAAAGATTATTCAACATCATGGAAATTTTCATGAGTTAAAGATGTGGTAAGTTGAGTTATCTATTTTTTTTTAATTAAAAAAACGAAAATTCAGTTATATAATACAAAAAATTATTTTTTTCGTTTTTATTTAATTCATATATCAAGAAAAATAATTTTTACTGTTTTTCTTTTATTTAATAACTTTTTTAATTAGTTATTTTATTTCTCCTAAATTATTATTTTTTATTATCATTTGAAATGAAAATAGACATAGACCTAAATATGATAAGATTTTAAATATTATGGCATGCATGTAGTTAATTTTTTAATTTGCAATGTAACAAAGAAGTTTAGTTAACAATGTAACTCAGCCACAACATGAAAAACATTACAGTAATTAAAAAGCAAAAAAAATTGCTGCCAAACTCAGCCGCTTCATCAACTGAAAATATGTAACTCAGCCGTATCGTTTGATAAGTCAGCCGTAACTGAATAACATTCTAGTAATTAATCTTTTGCTAATAAGTCAACCGTCAAACGGCTGAGTTGTCGATAAGTCAGCCTATGACGGCTGAGTTATAGTTTTTTTACCATAACTCAGCCGTAACAACATTTCATAAGTCAGCCGTTTTTTCATAACTCAGCCAGGCGGAAAATGTTAACTCAGCCGTGTCGTTGTGATAACTCAGCCAAAATTTTGACAACTCAACCAAAATTTTGACAACTCAACCATCAGGTGAAAACTCAGCCGTAACTACAGCTGAGTTAAGCGCATAACTCAGCCAAATTTAATAAGTCAGCCGTAACCCTTGGCTGACTTATGCGCATAACTCAGCCAGATTTTAATAAGTCAGCCGTCCGCTCTTACTCAAATGTTTTTCCGATAACTCAGCCGCAACATACCTATAAATCAGCCGCAACATACTCTGTAACGCGTTACGGCTGAGTTACGGTTACACGTCAGCGATTTCTGACGTGGCGTCTGACGTGGCAATAGCATTTTTGTAATTACGTTTTTCCGGTAGCATAAAACAGGGGCACGCTCGGTATTTTGAAAATACCCGAAACATTCTAGTAATAAAAAAGTTTTTTGTAGATTGTGGTAATATTACCTAAAATGAGTAACATTTGAGTAATTCACCCTAAAATGTAACATATTTTAGTCTATTACTTTTTTGGGATAAGAATATATAGTTTAGATTAGATTATTCTAGTAAATTTTTAATACATTTAATAAAATAGAGTAGTTTGTTATGGATATTCCGATTTTGGTAGAAATTCTTCCAACTATTTTTATGAATTATCACAATAATAGCAATCATGGTTGTGTAAATGAGTAAATCTAATAAATGTTTATTTTAAAAGTTAAAAATTGGATTTGAAAAAGAAATATTTAGCATATTCGTGTGAATCAATATTTCCTCATTTTAATAGATTTTCTTTTTAAAGAAATTTATGAATCAAATTTTATTTAATACCAATAAATTGTTAAACTAATCAAAATCGATTTCATATTAAATATCCAGGAAAATTTCTCTAAAAAAAGACCAGACAATTATTCAGCTTTCTTGATCTACAAATTCCTCCAACATCAAATGATTTCAACAACGATAATTTGTTTATTGAATTGACATTTTTGTAAAGTAAGCTATATTTCCATTTCTTCTCTTTCCCTAATGAACTATTTTTGTAAAATTACAGTCGAGAGCTTCCCTTACTTTTTACTCTCCAGAAGATTGATTCAGCATGGTTCTAGTTCGAACTGTTCATCAATACTTTTCTGCCAATAAAAAATCAAGTTAAAACGTATCTCCTATATATTAATAGAGAAGCACACTCATAAAAAAGCTGATGTGTCGCCGCCAGAAAGCTTTGTGTACCTTTAAGCAAAATATCCTTAAATTTTTTACTTAATTACATTAACATGCCATTATATTTTCAAAAAAAAAAATTAACTGAATAATAATTAGATATGTTACCATTTCTCACACAAATTTAAATATCACATATTAAAACTAATTTAAAAATTACATACTATTTTAAGACAAAACTTCATTAAAATTTACTTACAAATATAAAAGTCAAAGTTATATTGATTTTAATAAATTAATATTTATATTGATTTCTTAAAATAAATATAAGTAAAATATTCTAAAAAGGGTATAAAAACATATCACTTAATATAAAGTTAATAAAAATAAAGAACATATATATAACTTATTAAACATATAACTTATTAACAAAATCATATAAAAACAAAATGTTATTTTTATGTTAGTATTATTACCATAATAATTTAAATAACAAGCTTTCAATAGTTATTAGAATTGATTATAAGAAGAAGTATATTTCCTCTGAATTATCTCCTACCAACTCATTAAAAGAAATTTAATTTCCAATAAATAGAGATTTATATATATTTATAAATAAAAATAAAAATGACAACAAATTAGGGGATATCATGATGTGTGATTATTTATATATGTAAACTAATTAATCTCAACATTTAGTATGATTATTCATTAAAAATGGAAATATTGATAGCCGAATAGGAATATACGTTCTAATTGTACATTAATCTATTTGCTATTAAAAATGAATGAGACAATAACCATTATCATTATAAATAAACTTAGTACCCAAAAAAAATCATAATATATTTAAAATGAGTGATTATTAGATAATGCAAAAATTTTAGAGTTACTTGATTAACCATCAATATAAATTTGATTTTTAAAGCACACAAAAATATATATATATTGCCATAAATTGTAACATTTTATAAATGTATTCTTTACCACGTTCACATATTTCCCAGGTGAAATGTATTCTTACACGAATATGTTGATTTTGGAATTTCATTAATTTTTTCATAATGGTTTTTTTGGTAATAATCTGTCATTTATAGAAAATATTAACAAACCGACTACCACAAAAGATTTAAATAGCCTAACATATAATAAAATTAAATAATTAAACTACCGAGTAATTTAGTATATATTGTTATGATTAAATAAGAAACATGCAAAATTGTTATGATTACAAAATAAAACATAAGAGATATGAATTTGATTTTTAAACCACGCAAAAGACATGTTGCAATAAATAGTAACATTTTATCAATATTTTGTCTACCATAAATCTTACACATTCAAAGATTTCATGGGTGAAACGTATTTTTACACGAAAAAACGTAGCTTTGAATAAATACTTAAAAAACTTTAGTTACATATTATGGTTGACACAAACAGATATTGGTTCTAGGATAATAATTTTATTTATAATAATTTTCTTTAAATCAATTATCCCGCACGTAGTGCAGGTTGTTACCTAGTAAGAGAATAATAAAATAACATGAATTAGGTCATATTGAGTGAAAATTTATACATGATTGGCATAATATGTTTGAAACGACCGACCTTTTTTTTTCTAAAAAAAAATTAATAAATAATAAATATAATATAATAAAATAAACTACAACTAGTGGTTCCATACCCACTAGCCACCTAACCACAAACACATTCAACAGCAGAATTAACCAACCAATATTCAATAATAATCCAATAATAAAATATAACCATATTCCAACATAATCAATATCCAAAACAACAGGAATCATAGAACCAGCAACCTAGCAATGTTCTAATGACCCAACTCTAGCAACCTAGCTATGCCAGACAACATCCAATCGAGTCCCTAGAACATCCTCCTCTTCATTGCCTTTGATTCCACGATCACACTTTGCCTTTACCTGCACACCACAAACAACAATTGAGATGCGTAAGTATTATCACAAATACTTAGTGAGGCAATCCTCCCATCTACTGGGCTATACACACAAGCAACAATGATTCCAAAGTTCCAAAACAAGCAGCAAACAAACACACAAACCAGGAAATTAAACATCGTCTC
>NC_025704.1:29400780-29460455 GCF_000633955.1 Camelina sativa | reverse complement strand
CCTAGAACATCCTCCTCTTCATTGCCTTTGATTCCACGATCACACTTTGCCTTTACCTGCACACCACAAACAACAATTGAGATGCGTAAGTATTATCACAAATACTTAGTGAGGCAATCCTCCCATCTACTGGGCTATACACACAAGCAACAATGATTCCAAAGTTCCAAAACAAGCAGCAAACAAACACACAAACCAGGAAATCAAACATCGTCTCGCTGGAAGGGAGGTGTCGACCGACACCAGCCTAGTGTCGACCGACACTGGCTCAATGGTGTCGACCGACACTACCCCACAGTGTCGTTCGATGCCTGACTTGCTGGTGTCGACCGACACCAAGTGGTGTCGACCGATACTCCCTCTGCAACTGCGATCCGCGCAAAGTCGAGAGTCGAATCTCGCTCCCAATCTCCTCCAAATCGTCCAATACTCAGAACCCAAGCCTTATACCTCCGTAAGAACCTGTGTCAACCAATTCCCAGCAAGAAAACACAAACAAGCAACAACAAGCAAGAACAAGGGAATCAAAGGCTTAGATTAGCCATGGTCATACACTCACCTCTTTGAAGGAAGATTTAGACCAAAAGAAACGAATCCAACACTCCCAGCAACCCTCCAACACGTTCCTAGCCTTGGATCTTCAATCCCACAGCAAGATCTCACCAAAAACGCCTTGAAATCTCACAAACTCTCTCAAGAACCTTGGGAACTGTTTTTCTCCTTTCTTTTTCTCTCAAACGGCGCAAGACAACCAAAAACATGACCCTAGGTCGTTTTCTTTCTTTTAAACCTCGGTCCAATGGTTTCCTTAAACCAAACCGAACCAAATCGATCAAAAATCCAATCTGGTCGAACCGGAAATAAGTGGTGTCGACGGACACCACCTTGTGTCCATCGACACCCATCCCCAAAAACCAATTTTTGGTTCGCGGATGTTACAATATTGGAAAAATGAAATTTTTTTTTTCCAACCTGATTTATCATACACATAATTAGAGTATTATTTTTAAATGTCTTAGATGAAATATAAATAGATCCTTACCACTTGTTGATTCTTTGGAGATCCTGGATTTAGGAATGCTGATTATAAACTTATCAATTGCTCTTGATAATATCTTCATCTCTGAGTACCTGACATACCGCTGACTTAATATAATTTGACATATTAATTTACACTCCACAAAAATTATGTTAATAAGGTTAGAATAAGCTTACCTTTGTTTAAACTTGTAAATTGTTCGGTCAGATAAAACTTGAGAACACCTTCTACATTGATAATATTGAATCTAAATAAATAAAAACAGAAGCCGCTAAATATATACTGTATGTAAGAAGAAAAAATGAATAAGAATTATGCTAGACATTTGTTTTTAAAAGTTTACAAAAATACTATTTGTTTAAAAGTTTATTTGAAAAACTTACAGTACATATTCCCAAAATATTTGCAGTTTCACTCCAAATACTGCAGTATATGACTTGGAGGTATGAAAATATTTTAATCTTGAAATTGACTTTTTTCGGGCACTTTCAATTTTATATCGAGGGCTGCTTTTCTTTGGAAGAAGTATTGTGTGTTGTTCTAATAGTACTTTATTACTATCTTGTTACGCTTAAGTTGGATTAATTATTATTTTCCTAAAATTATGGCTGAATATTTTCTAATATCACGATTTTTAAGCTATACAATATTAATTTTTCAGTTTCAATTAGTATTAATTTCTCCACACCTATAAATACATGATTTTATTATGAAAATATTTAACTACGATTATTTTTATAGTTAATGATATATAGAATTAGGAAAAATCAATAAATTTGTTAATAGATTTAATTTATATGAAATATTATCTTTACTTTTTTGACTTAGTTGTTTTAGAAAGTACTAAATATATGGGATAAAGATGTTTATTTTTTTTTTTAATATGCAGAGAATTGGGTCTGTTTGGCAACATAGATATATGATATAGTTTTTTTTTTTTTTCTATTTTTGTACTCCCCAATTAATAGTATAGATACTTAGATTCAAAGAAACATGATTTAAATCTTGACCATTGGAGGAGAAGGAAATGAAACGGTTATGATTGGTTGCAAATAACAAAGCAAGTACAGTAAAACCTCTATAAATTAGTAAGGTCGGGACCATGAAATTTTATTAATTTCTAGAGGTTTAAATTTATTGATTAATTTTTTGATAAATTAATAAAATATTAATCTATGAAGATATTTTTTTATTTTCATGGTTTTGAAAATTTTCTATCAAACAAAAGATACTTTTGTCATAATTCATATCTTTATAGTATTTTTTTAATTTATAGTCTTCGCTATCGTGATAGGATTGATAACAATAGGTAACTAGATTATCCCAGTGAAAATGATAAATGTTCAGAAGTTCAGAGTTCAGAAGAAATTGCTGTTATTATCTTTGATGGTGTGATGAATACGAAGAAGATCTTGCAAAAACAATTATCGCGTCTAGGACTCTCCATATTTTTTGGATGCGATTTGAGAAGACAACACCAAAAGTTTTTAATGCAATGAGAAAGATTTTAGAGATGAACTCCAACAAGAATGCAAATTCAAAAAAATAGGCAAACAACAAAAAAATCGTATTTCACTAAATTTTCTTATATATATATATAATTTATATTATTATTGATTTATAATATCAGTGAGACCATATTTTTACATAGGATTTCCAAAAAAAACATTATCATATTATTTTATCGAATTGTGCTATTTTTTACAACGGCCCAACTCGGGACCAAAAAAATTATTAATTTAGTGCGAGTATTAATTTAAAGAGGATTAATTTGTAGAGGTTTTATTGTATAGTTTCCTTTGTGTTTTGTTTGTTTGTTTTTTGTATTGTGAAAACATCAAACAATTTATTTATGTATACAATAACTTATAATCACATTTTTATACATTTTAAGATCTGTTTTGATATTTTTAAAGAGTTACATAAGAAAACAATTAAAAAATTAGAGATACCAATAAATCCTAATATTAGTTTAATTTGGTAAAGTAAATGAGTTGCGAAATTTTGTCACAAACATTAATTTTGTAGATAGAGAGAAATGAAAAAAGGTTAAGGTATCATAATAGAGTTGAATTATGGGTAAACAATAACCCCTATAGCCGACACTAGTTGTACCAGATCCGATCCGATCTGATTCTTTTCAGGTTTTGTTCAAACCGGTTAGGCATTTGATTCAATTCAGAAAGATTGAGATTTATGTATGGTTACCTAACCGGACCCGACAGACCCGATTAATCGATCGGTTATCCAATTAACTCGATTAAATAAAAATTATACGAAAGTATAGCAAAATACCAAAATTAAATCGGTTTTAACTGACTTAACCAGTTTTAACAGGCGAAACCCTACCAATCGGTTCAATACAAAAGAATTTCAATAACCAAAAAAAACTGAAACCCGACCAGACCCAACCTGAAGATCCGTACTCGTAGGTATGTGTATCACAGTTGGAGTCACTCAATAAATTTCTCAACAATATTAATAAAAAAAGGTGAGAGAAGAAAATCGTTTCTCATTTATGAACCTATGTGAACCTCTTTGGAGACTCCTTTCACACATATCATGACCTGATTGGTTTTTTTTTTCTTATAATTTGAATTAAATAATAGTTAAATTATATTAAAAGTATTAAAATAATATATTTGAGAGACTCATAGAATTTCTACCAAAATTGATGTTCTAAAGAAGTACTATCTTACCAAAAACCAAAAGACAAAGTTTCATATCACTCTAACATTTCAAAAGTCTATTGAAGGTTGACCAACTATTCTGCTAAGCTTAAACTTGAAAATAGTGTTACCTTGAGGCCTTTTCTCTTCCCAGTACTTGTCAACCATATATAACCGATCATACACATAATCCTTTCCTCTATGATCCAATCTCTTTTTGCCTAGGATCACTCGCACCGGAGTCTTTTCCTTAATGTTATTAGCCAAAGCCAAATTTCCTCCAACAAGCTTCTGATCTTTGACTACTTTATGATCCCTTCTCTTCACATTACCTCCTTGACCACAATAGATCATCACACTGTTAACGAATCTATCGTCGTAATCATTACCTTTAGATGAAACAATGCTAGTAGCTAGTTCTGTGGTTCCTTTCTTCATGTAATCAATCCCACCCATCATGTCGAAGTGAAGACCGATTACATTGAGTTCTGCTTTGAATTGAAATTTGTCTCCAACCTCGACTCCAGGGATTGGTCCAATCATCTTTTCACAGTTCACTTGCATCCCCATTTTACTGAGAATAGTACGAGTTTGGTAATGTATCCTACTTTTGGCAGTCTTGGATTCACCTCTTCGTATTGCATTGTCACAATCGAGCTCATCAAACACAAGTTTGAAATGATGTAACACCTTGTGAACTTTCTCGCGTGGGCTTAGATCTTTGAATATCTGGTTTTGTTGTATAGTCGGAATGACTCTAAGTCGATACAACTATCTTTCGTCTTTGTGTTGAGTTGGTTTATAAGCATCGATTCTTTTTCTAACCGCAACTGCATCACTCAACTTCTTCTTCGCCGGTGAGTATCCATGTTTCTGCACATCATTAGCTCTTGCTCTTAATGTAGTTGCATTACACAAATTCTTCTTTGCTAGGGAATATTTATATTTTGGCACAATTCTGGCTACCAAAGGATCCTTGTGAAAATTACCAAAATGAAGTCTTCTTTTGCTTTGAGAAAGCTTAATACTTTCCTTAGCTCTTAGAGGTATCTGCAAACCTTTAGATAACTTCTGAAAGTTAACATGTGAAGTCATTAGCCTAATACCTTCCTCTTCGCTTAGAGGTTTCACTTTACTTTCAGAAAGTAAAGGAACTTTCCTCTTAGCTGGAGGAAATTTCTCATTGCCAACATCACCATTGCCTGCTACATTGAAGCCAGCTTTCTTCATAATCAAATCAAACGATTCGGCTTCCTTAGGGCTATGGTAATTGTGATGACTAACACCAACACGATTTATATCTTCATGACCATCTAAATCCTCTTTTGTCTCACTTATAAGAGCAACTCCATCACTACCAATCTCACTTCTCTCATTTTTAACAATAAATTGTGGAAAATCTCTAACCGAAGAGACCTTTCGTCGCTTATAAGAAGAGGAGATCCTTTGAATCATCATCATCCTAAAATGTGCACAAAATCAATTGTTTGGTAAACAAAGATGAAACCCTTATAACAAATTTCTATCCCCATACATAAACCATAAGAAATCAAGAAAATATGAAGTTTTTAACTCATGTTTAAACATATATAATTCCAAGAAAATGACATGTGTAACAAGAATTATATAAATTGAAATCTAACAATAAAATCAAGAAAGTGACATGTGTAACAATGCAAACACAATAAATATTGAACTCTAACAATAACACAAGGGAACAACTGTAACACTCTATACCCTGCTACTCTAGCGGATGAGCATGACTTCTTTCCGATATTTTTAAATGCTTACCACAATGGAAGCTTGTCTAGACTTTTGGCATGCATGAGTAAACATGTTTATTCCGTAAGGATGATCATATCTACTCACATGAACCAAAACATTCGTCTAGTCCCAACGAACATAACTCACAATAAAAGATAGATAAACCACTTACACCACATAATCTAGCAATTTAACAAATCACAAAATCTAGCATGCAAAGTTCCTTGCAATCATTGTCAAACACGTATTAATTAAGTAGCATCAATCAATCTAGCTATCTAACTCGACCTTAGTGTTCCTAGAACAACATAATTAGAAGCATATGCAAGGGTCTACATTCCTACCTCGACATTGGTGTGGCAGACATTCTAGGGTTAGCAACAACACGAGCGGGATCACCCGATCCAATATTAACTTCCACACACTCAATCATCCTTTGTAGATCTAAGGTTTTACAGAGAGGTTAAGCTAAGATCTAGGGTTTTAAGGAACTAGCGGTTTCAAATAGGCTTACCTTACAATTTAAGGTTAGGATATCCTTTCCCTCTAACTCTGATTGCCTTTCTATCTCCTTATGGCAGAAACAACAGATTGACGACGGTGACTAGGGCTCGGGCGTGGGTGGTAGGGTTTTAGATAGAGCTCTTTCTTTATAGTTTTTAACTTGTTACTAAAGTTAAAATTAAGGGGGTTAGCTATCTATTTATAAGGATACTAATAGATTAGGGTTTTCCTTTTTTAACGGGGTTTAAAGTTTTCTTTTAACAAAGGGTTTGTTAAACAATTATTGATTTTCACCAAGGTGTCTTAACGGGTTGGCAAAGAGTTGTTTTTTTTTTAAACTGAGCCTTTTTTTTTCCTTTAAACAAACCGGGCTTACCTACTTATTTGGACCCGGAACGTTACAAATACGAAAACGATGGAGATGGAAATTTGTAAATTTGAACCGTTATTGTGTGTAAAATCATGGAGATTGTGAAAATACGAACCTGGATTAGAGCAGCTGAACAAAGTGAAAGACTAGATTTTTACAACACCTGATCTCTCTCCATCTCTCTCGATCCGATTGAATGGAACTATGAGAAGTTGTGCGTTTTGTGCGCTCAAAGTAAATTCACTCGTAGCTTTGTATCTCAAAGTGTAAGAGTTGGTTTATATATTAGAGTTTCGGTTTAGTTAAATCAACTGTGTGTGTTTACGGAGTTTCGGTTCAGTTTCGTGTGTTCCGAGATGTATCTCGCTCGTGTTTTGGCGGCTTTGTATCAATCAGTTATAGTTTTAATGTAACTTCAATATAATATTGTCTCAAAATCTAATTTAAGAATTAAGAAATCATTCAAGAATTTTGTTAAAAACCAAAAGTAACATTTATGAAATTCAGAAACATAAAAGGATACGTAGGCATTAGAAACACCATTGTTGTTAAATTTGGGTTTATCTTGGACTTCTAACTAAAAACTAATTGGCAATTAGTAGATTAATCCTAACCCTTTATAAATTAATGATAGTTCCTTCAAACTTCAGATGTGGGACTTGGATTGTATCCCAACAATCTCCCTTTCAAACCAAAGACCACATGTGGGATATTAACACGCCTCCTCGAGATGATAATTCCATCTCGAACCGATCTTACTTGGACCGATAATAAACTCCTTCTTGGGCCCCCATTACTTGGGTTAACAAGAGGCATGTCCGTATCCACTTTTCTAGGTCCACCAGAATTTTAACCTTGGGCTCTGATACCATGTTAAATTTGGGCTTATCTTGGGCTTCTAACTAAAAACCAATTGGCAATTAGTTGATTGACCCTAACCCTTTATATATTAATGATAGTCCCTTCAAACTTCAGATGTGCGACTTGGATTGTATCCCAACAATTAAAGAACGCATAAAGTAAACAACACAGAGAGTTTGTTAACGGGGTTCAGATTTCCTACATCCCCGGGACCAAGTCCAGAACAAATCCACTAGAACAAGATTACAATTACAATCATAATTGTATATGATATCAAACACTAGTGGGGCGACGCTACACACCTTGTGTGCATCTCTCTAGAATACCCTAAGGCGCGCACCTCTTCATGAAACGCTCTCTTGGTATTTATAACAATTGCTCAACCCTAAAGTTGACAACTTTCCTATTCTAAACCGGTAAACTAACATATTTAGATAACTCCTATCTTCAAGCTTATGCCAACATTTTCCCTCTTAAGCTTGAAATCCTTTTATTCCAAATCTCTCATGCCAATGAGATCCCTCATTTCTTTAAACTCGTTTCTTCCAAGCGCTTTAGTCAAGATATCTACCTTACCCTCAGTTTTGGGAACATGCTCGACTTGCACTTACCCATTCTCCACACATTCTCTTATATCTCTGCAAAGATCGTCATTTTATTTCATGTTTGATTGATCCCCTTTTGATGTCATCAAACACTATCTTCATCGCCTTCATTCTCCCATGCTTATATCAAACAAAGTTCAACTTCTGAACCAACTTAAATACCCACAAACATCAATAGAGACTTTACCTTAGTCTTTCTAGTCTTTGTGACTGCAGTGGACACATCTTAGATTGATCCCAATCAGCTTCTCATATAGAGTAATTTTTCATAGGATTTTCTTTTCAAATAAGCTTGATATCTCCTTGCAATTTTCCTTTGAAAACTTATAACTGAACTTATGATAATCACTGAGAAGAATCTCTTCTCCTTTTCATCCAAAAGAAAGATCAAATACTTCAACCTTAATGATGCATATCATGTCGTGAAGTTTTTCTTTTTTTCCAACAGCTCTACTTTTCCTCTTTTAATCTCTTCAACCACACAATCCTCTTGATGAACTTTGTAAATCAGACATACCTGTTTACAAGACAGAAAAAGTTTTCTTCTCTTCTGAAATTATGCTCTCTGAACAAGAGGAAGACGGCTGTGGAAATTTGTGATGATCTTATTCATGTGTAGCCTTTACATTATATAGCAAACCTAGATGCAAGAAAAGGAAACTAAGAATATACAGACTCTATAGACATGTTAGTCGAATATACACAGAGTAAATGAGATATNCGACTTGGATTGTATCCCAACAATTAAAGAACGCATAAAGTAAACAACACAGAGAGTTTGTTAACGGGGTTCAGATTTCCTACATCCCCGGGACCAAGTCCAGAACAAATCCACTAGAACAAGATTACAATTACAATCATAATTGTATATGATATCAAACACTAGTGGGGCGACGCTACACACCTTGTGTGCATCTCTCTAGAATACCCTAAGGCGCGCACCTCTTCATGAAACGCTCTCTTGGTATTTATAACAATTGCTCAACCCTAAAGTTGACAACTTTCCTATTCTAAACCGGTAAACTAACATATTTAGATAACTCCTATCTTCAAGCTTATGCCAACATTTTCCCTCTTAAGCTTGAAATCCTTTTATTCCAAATCTCTCATGCCAATGAGATCCCTCATTTCTTTAAACTCGTTTCTTCCAAGCGCTTTAGTCAAGATATCTACCTTACCCTCAGTTTTGGGAACATGCTCGACTTGCACTTACCCATTCTCCACACATTCTCTTATATCTCTGCAAAGATCGTCATTTTATTTCATGTTTGATTGATCCCCTTTTGATGTCATCAAACACTATCTTCATCGCCTTCATTCTCCCATGCTTATATCAAACAAAGTTCAACTTCTGAACCAACTTAAATACCCACAAACATCAATAGAGACTTTACCTTAGTCTTTCTAGTCTTTGTGACTGCAGTGGACACATCTTAGATTGATCCCAATCAGCTTCTCATATAGAGTAATTTTTCATAGGATTTTCTTTTCAAATAAGCTTGATATCTCCTTGCAATTTTCCTTTGAAAACTTATAACTGAACTTATGATAATCACTGAGAAGAATCTCTTCTCCTTTTCATCCAAAAGAAAGATCAAATACTTCAACCTTAATGATGCATATCATGTCGTGAAGTTTTTCTTTTTTTCCAACAGCTCTACTTTTCCTCTTTTAATCTCTTCAACCACACAATCCTCTTGATGAACTTTGTAAATCAGACATACCTGTTTACAAGACAGAAAAAGTTTTCTTCTCTTCTGAAATTATGCTCTCTGAACAAGAGGAAGACGGCTGTGGAAATTTGTGATGATCTTATTCATGTGTAGCCTTTACATTATATAGCAAACCTAGATGCAAGAAAAGGAAACTAAGAATATACAGACTCTATAGACATGTTAGTCGAATATACACAGAGTAAATGAGATATGATAGAGAAGAATAATAACTTTTTGTTTCTTTGTTTTCCAGGATATGGGAGAAGTGCCAAGAGTGATAAACCAACCACTAAGAGAACGTCGAGTCAGACAACACCTCGCATAATCAGAGTTGCACCACCCATGAAGTTTTAAATCACAGTCTGAGTTTAAGAAAATACCTTGCCCAGCATTGCCTTTCAAATAGTGAACGACCCGCAACGCCGCTGTCCAGTGATCAACGCGTGGTTGTTGCATAAACTGTGCAAGAATGTGGACACTGTAAGCAAGGTCCGGACGTGTCGCTGCAAGATATATCAACCTCTCAACAAGACGTCTATAGCGTTGAGGATCAACTAAGAGAGCACTCTTGCTTAGAGCCAGATTATGTTGTTGTTCCATAGGAGATTCAGCTGGTTTGGATCCAAGTAAGACAGCTTCACTTATAATATCCAATGCGTATTTTCTTTGGCTGAGGAAGAGTCCTTCACGTCGCCTAGCCACTTCAATTCCCAAAAAAAATTTTAGGGACCCAAGATCTTTCATGTGGAAGCATTCACCCAAATATCGTTTAAACGCAGCGATTGCAATATGATCATTACCCCCAATGATCAAATCATCGACGTAGACTAAGATATAAATCTCACTTCCTGTACTGTGTCGCAAAGAGAATAGAGAGTAGTCGGAGTATGACTAGATAAAACCGTATTTTGTCAAAGCTGTACTCAATTTAGCAAACCAGCACCGTGGTGATTGCTTAAGCCCATAAAGAGATTTCTTAAGCCAACAAACAAGAGTCTTGTCCTCCGTGCGAAAACCAGATGGTGGTGTCATATACACCTCTTCGTCAAGATCGCCATGTAAAAAGGCGTTGTGTACATCCATCTGATGTAACTCCCAACCTCGAACCGAAGCCACACTAAGAAACACACGAACAATAGTCATTTTAATGACCAGAGAAAAAGTGTCTTTGTACTCTACTCCTTCAATCTGCTTATTCCCAAGTGCTACTAAACGGGCTTTGTATCTTTCGATATTTCCATCAGCACGATATTTGATTCGGATGACCCATTGACTACTGATGACATGTTTCCCAGGAGCCAAATGCGTTAGATCCCATGTTTGATTATCCTCAAGAGCATCGACCTCCATACGCATAGCATCTCTCCACACTTTCTCAGCAACGGCATCCCGAAAAAATCTGGGTTCAACACCAGCTGTAATGGAGGCTAAGAAAGCTCGATGTGAGAGAGAAAAATTTTCATAAGCAACATATTCAGATATTGGATAGATGCAGTAGAATGGTTCTGTTTCAATATCGAATGAATCAATCTCCACACCATGAAAACCATCGATAGGAATTGTATGTAGCACATAGTCTTGCAACTTAGTTGGCTTGCGTTTTTCCCTGCACCCACGACCCAACTCTGCAACTCTGTTTTCATTATCTAACTCTTGACAACAGGGGTAGTGATAGGAGTAAACGTCTCAGAAGTCCTTAAAATTTTTTGAAAAATCTCCTATCTCCCTCTCTATTCTTCATACCCCCACCTTATTCAATAATACTCGATGAGACGATTTTACCCTTTTTGTTTTACTGAATTAGATTAATTTTTTTAAATAAAAAAAACAAAAACTCTCAAACCCAGCTTCTTTCGACCCGAGAAACTCACCCGACCTCTCTCAACCCAGCTGCCGGCGATTCTTCCGTCGTCGGAGCTCCTACTGCTGTCGTTCTTCACCAAATCAAGTTGCATCAAGTTGTTCTTCAAAATGCAGGTGCGTTACTTCACTTTAGAGTTGCTTTTGGTTGAATTTGTTTTTGATTTGTAAATATAGAAATTCAATTGGATTTAGATCGAAGAAAGCTTAGCACATTGGGTGTTTTACAAAGGTTTATGGGTCGATTGAGCTATCTATTAGATAAGAAAGGGATTTGGCTTTCGATTTCAGTGAATTAACTCGATTAGAACTCGTGTACCATTCGATTCGATTTTGATAGGAGAGAGAAGGTGGTGAAACTGGTAATACTGATATTTTTAGTAAAACTAGTAAAACTAGTAGTAGTACTAATTATGATTTTTTTATATTGGTTGGTTTGGCAGGATACAATATGCGAGAACGTCAGCCTACATTTTAAATATGAAGGACGCATGTATAGTATAATGTTTAAGAGGAATATAACATTGTTGATGTTAAAAGCAAGGATACAGAGGAAGCTTGGGTTTGTTGAAAGTAACGTTCAGTTGCAGCTGAGCTACAAGCCACTACTGGTAGAAACATTGGAGCATTGTGAGCTTAATGATGATGAGGATGTTAATGTTTATCTAGACTCCGTTAATTATGAGAAGCGAAGATGTATGTTGTTTGTGAATGTCATCCCTTCTGAGCCTCAGCCTGAGCAAGTTCCCATAGTGCCCATAGTGCCCACAGTGCCCACAGTGCCCATAGGGGACCAAAGTTCTGTTGGTATGAACTTTGAAAACCAACATGCGAAGGATGGTGAAATCGGACCTAACGCCATTGTTGTCTACGTAGGCAAAGAAAAGGCTGTAGAGGGTGATTCTAATAAAGAGGGTGAAGCTGAATCACGTGATGAAGGTGATGAATATACTGAGCCACGCCCTGTTGTAGAACCGTGTAAGTATATTGAACCATGGGATGACGGTTTGGATCTGACTAAACTTCAAGAATTTCCAAACAAGAAGGCATTGCAAGATGTGGTGGATAGAGCTTCATTCGCTAACTGTTTTAGTTTTGAAATAGTAAAGTCGGACAAGGTGCGTTATGTGGTCAAATGTCCTAAAGAAGGATGTAACTGGGGTTTACGAGGTGGTAGGATTCGAGGTACAGATATTTTCTCGATTAGAAGGCACAACAAGATGCATACATGCTCTCGGGCTAGTCAAAGTTCAAGCAATAGTAAGAGGCAAGGCACTCCACAATTAGTTGCTTCTCTTTTACATGGTGATTATCCAGGGCAAATGGAAACTCCACCTCCGAAAATTATCATGGATCTTGTCAAGACAAAATTAGGTGTTGATATATCATATTCCACGGCGTTGAGAGGGAAAAATCAAGCTGTTACTGATTTGAAAGGTAGCCCAGAAGAAAGCTACAAGATGCTGCGATGTTATCTGCACATGTTAGAGAAGGTTAATCATGGTACAAGATCATATGTGCATTGCAATGAGAATAATAAATTCATGTACTTGTTCATAGCTTTGGGAGCTAGCATTGAAGGATTTAAAGTCATGAGGAAAGTTATAACTATGGATGCAACTTTTCTAAAGAACGGATATAAGGGTGTTCTTGTTTTTGCGTCGGCTCAAGATCCTAACCGTCACCATTATCCCTTGGCGTTTGGTGTTCTTGATGGTGAGAATGATGCAAGTTGGAATTGGTTTTTGGAGATGTTGAAAACCGTTGTTGGGGATTCTTCTGAAATAGTATTTATGACTGACAGAAATACAAGTCTCATAAAAGCTATAGCTAATGTGTATCCTCTGGCTCATCATGGTTTTTGTATATGGCATTTATCCCAAAATATGAAAGGTTATGCTCGTAACGTGAACAAAGACGTTGTTGCATGGAGATTCATGGAGTGTAGTAGGTTTTACACAGTGGCTGAGTTCAACATTGCTTACGCATCTTTTACGACAAGATATCCTTCTGCTGCCAAGTATCTTGAAGAATCTACCCAGAAAGAAAGATGGGCACGATGTGTTTTTCCAGGAGATAGATACAACCTAGACACAAGCAACTGTGTTGAATCGTTGAACAGTGTATTCAAAGATGCAAGGAGGTACTCCTTGATACCCATGCTTGATGCAATACTTAAAAAATTCTCTGAATGGTTTAATGAACATCGAAAAGATGCTGTGTCTGGATCAGTCGCAAATAAATTGGTGCCTTTAGTGGAGAACTACTTACATGATTTATGGGCAACTGCTGAGAAACTAAAGGTGATAGAGCTAAATGGTTTCGAGCTTGAATACAATGTCATTGACAGTGACGGAAAGCCTTATTTGGTGAAGTTGCGATTGAGAAGTTGCAGTTGTAGGTTTTTCGATATACAAAAGTATCCTTGTGTGCATGCATTGGCGTCTTTCATTACATACCAAAAATATGGAGGTAAGGATTTCGAGTTACATGAGTTGTGTTCTAAGTATTATTGGACGGAGCTGTGGGCAATTGCATATTGCAGGACAATTTATTTAGTACCTGATAAGTCTCGATGGGATGTCCTAGATGACGTCCAAGATATGGAGATCATACCTCCGAATCGGAAAATAAGAGGGGGAAGAAAGAAAACAAAAAGGTATGCATCTGCTGGGGAAAAACGACCAAAAACTCGACCTAGGACGCAGAATAAAAGGCGCCGGAGACAAGGACTCCAATGGTTGTTATTTGGAGATAATGTTCATGTTTGATTCACCTCTTCATGTATCAATTGTGTTTGGTTTGATACTTAATGTAAAACTTGGTTTGAAACTTAATTTGAAGTCTATTAATATTTTCTTCTTTCAAAATATGTGTATATGAGAGAGTAGAACTGGCAGAACTGGCAGAACTAAGATAAAACTGGTAAAAATAATAAAATTGGTACTACCTAAAATCAATACATATTGTATAATACATATTGTATAGTATAAATGTTCTACATAGGTTTCTACTATAAATGAATAATTTTCGAAAATATACCAATTTTAATTTATTTATTGAAGAATCTCAACAAGTGTTTCCTTACACTTTTAATGTCACTTTGTAAATAATTACCAAGTAAGCATGAAAAAAGTTATAGAATTATAAGTTTTAACTTATGAAGTTGCAAAAAGCTTGTAATTGTATGTTAGTTAAGTTTAATCAACTGTAAAACTAAAAAAAGTAATGCTAAGGTTTAGTAAAACTAATTAAACTGAGAAACCTCTAAAGTACAACTATTTGCAAGTTTAGTGCAACCGCATTACTCGGTAAAACTGTGTGTGAACACACAGTGTGAACGCACACATCTTTTACACGTGGCCAGAATTGCGTTTTTTCTTTCTTTTTTGACGATAGCATTGCGTTTTTCTTTCTTTCTTTCTTATTTTATCTTCACTCCAGCTCATTCTCCATTCTCAGCCATTCATTCATTTTCTTCTTCGAAACCTAAAGTACACCGAGTCCTCCTTCTCTCATCTTCAAAGTCGAAGATCCTAGATCTATTTCTCTCCTTCTCAAACTATGGAACAATTTGAGGCCGACCCATACTATGCTGATCAGAAGAAGGCGAGGAAGTTACAAGCATGGCGAGAAGCCATAGCCGATGGTGATTTTGGCATGCCTCGAATTTGCCCATGTGGCAAACGAATCGTCAATGAGATCTCTCCAACAGAAACAGAGAAAAAGAGATGGTTTACTTGCGTTAAGTATAAGGTAAATTAAATTGAATCAAATACAATTGAGATACCTGATTTTGTTAACTGTTCGTTGATATAATTTGCAGGATGATGGATTGCACAGGCGGAAAAATTGGGCTGATGCAATTGAAGAAGAAACCCAAACCTTAAGGAAAGATGTTGATAACCATTGGGAGAGATTGAAGGAATTTGAACCCCATCATACTAAGATCTATAATTTGCAGATGGAGCTTAAGGAGAAGAGTGACGAGATTGCCAAACTAAAGGAGGAGTTGGCGTTGCTTACCACTCGAGTCGATCTCCTGGATAGGTTGTGTTTCGATTGATATTATCTGAGTCGATCTCATTCTACGTTGGTTTAAAACTTGTTGAATCAGATTCTGTTTCTTATCTTTTCCTTGAATTCTCTTGTTGAATCAGTTTCTTATCTTTCATGTGACTTCTCTTGTTTAATCATGATGTTCTATGTGACTTCTAGGATTATGCCTCCTTCTTGAATTGAATCATGTTCTATATTTTTCTTATATGAATTCTCTAGTTTTTGTTTAGTTTTACGTAGTTTTACCAAAAATACGAACGAAAAATCCAAGAAAATAACGTAGTTTTACATAGTTTAACTAGTAATACCAGTACCAATCGCAAATCCAACAAAATAACGAAGTTTTACATAGTTTTACTAGTACTACGATGACAAATCAAAGAAAATAACATAGTTTTACTACTTCTTAGACCTTTTCCTCTTCGTCCCTCTCCCTCCTTCTTGCGAAGTACTCGGTTGCTCATCAGCTACAGGCGCCTGACATGAAACCAAATTTTGTTAACACCTTCTAGTATTATCAAGTATTACTATAGTATTACGAAGTATTACCTTTGGTTTCTCTTGCTCTTTCACATATACTTCCAACGGTTCGATCCTTTTTTCAAGCCCATCAATCTTCGCCGAAATGTTATCGAACTGGGTTTTCATATCCTGCTTCATGGTCCTTAGAAGATCCACCAACTCAATAGTATCTTCTCTCGGTTGTTCATTGGCGACTATTTCCTCATTCGCATCGTTTTGTCCTGAACGAGTAGCCACATCGGCTGTGTACATCTCCTCCAAAAGTACAGGTAGTCCTCTACGAAGGCGCCACATCCAATTGGCAACAACGACATCATGGGTATCCTCTTCCTCAGCTTCTTCCATGATTAAATCGAGAAGAGGAATTTCTTCATCATTATGAGGGATCACACTAGCAATTGCCTGTGTAAACGACCTACTTTAGATACATTACAAACCAATTTATTCAAATGATTAATAATGGCAATTGCTAGGATAACTAACCGTTGTTGTACCAAGTGTATCACCAATATTCTTTAGAGGAAAACCTTTCTGACCGGTCCTCTTAAATTTCCTCCTGCACATCCTAGGACAACTTGCATCCGCCTCAGGAATTTGGTCAACGTAAGTGTTCGCCAAAATTGGAACTGCCTCAAATAGTAAAAACTACACAACAAAAGAAAAAAAACTAAAATCAGCTTCACTTATAAGAAATATCAACAATGAGAAAACTTCAAATTTTAAACTAACTAACCTCCAATGGAATACAGAAACCTGGAACAGGCCATAACGCATTCTCTTTAACCACGACCCCATTAAAATGACTCATTGTATGGGAAATCTCTTCTAGCATGTTCTCGAATGATAATCTCCCCCAAGGAAAAGACACACAAAAACCTAGATCATTCACTGCGCTTACAACAAAATCATCGATACCCATTGCATCTCTCCCCGAGTCTTTTGTATAGCCTGCAATGATGCTTCCTAAAAAGTAGAGAACCGCCATCTTCAACCTATCACGAGTACGATCTGGTTGCATTACCAATAGGTGTCTCCTCACATCTTCAAGTGTAATCTTTTTTTTTCGTAAAAAATATTTCCTTCGAAACACGGTACCGCCGGCTTCCTTGTAATCAAGTGGATAGCACCGACAATCTAATCCAGACATCAAAGCATGTTCTCTCAGACCATACCGGATTGGAACACCATTCACAACAAACCATGCTTCCTTCTTTTTTTCGATTTTAGCCGTTCGAAGTAAGAGCATCCACATTCCCATAAGCTTGTGGTTTGGTTCCCTTGGCATGTGAAAAATGTGCTTGAATTGTGGATGATTCTCAAACCAATCCCTCTCAGAACTAGTTAGTGGATGCTCTAATTTATCCAGCGTTTTCAAAGTTTCAAAAATATGACACCTAGTCGATAGCTTGATTTTCTTGTTGTACTGGCTAGGCTCGAAGTGCATTCCTAAAGGTTTCATCGCTTCTGTTTCCTCCGATTCCTGCAACAATATCAGTTTTATATGAGTTATACCAATTATACAACAACTAGTTCTACCAGTTCTACTAGTTCTACACCACCTAGTTGTACCAGTTCTACTAGTTCTACACCCAATAGTTGCACAAGTTCTACTAGTTCTACACCAATAGTTGCACCAGTTCTACTTGATCAATTTCAAATTCCAATGAGTTTTCAAATTCCGAACGAATGACACAGACTTGTTGTACTTACACTTGCATCGTTGTCCTCCTCGTGCTCCATCTCACTTTCGCTTGTACTCCTTCTCGAGTTACCTGCCGAGTTCGAACTTCCCTCCTTATCTTCTTCTTCTTCTTCTTCTCCTTCATCGTCTTTTTCTTCCGATTCTTCTCCTTCATCGTTTTCTTCTTCCCCTTCATCGTCTTTTTCTTCCCCTTCTTCACAATCTTCTCCTTCATCGTCTTTTTCTTCCGATTCTTCTCCTTCATCGTTTTCTTCTTCCCCTTCATCGTCTTTTTCTTCCCCTTCTTCACCTTCTTCTCCTTCGTCGTTTTCTTCTTCCCCTTCATCGTCTTTTTCTACCCCTTCTTCACATTCTTCTCCTTCATCGTTTTCTTCTTCCACTTCATCTTTTTCTTCTTCCCCTTCATCGTTTCCTTCTTCCCCTTCATCGTTTCCTTCTTCTTCTCCATCGCTTGATTCCACAGAAGTAGATCTCTCGTTATCTCCTCCTTCTTCATCATCTTCTTCTCCATTACTTGATTCCGGAGTAGCGGATTTTGCTTTCTCTACTTCGTTCGCATTTTCTCTTCCGACCACCGGATTGGGTTCCTCCAAAACTCGACTTTCACTTTCTTCCGCCACCGTACTCAAAGCTCTCTCTCCTCCTACTGTCGCCGGACTCAAACCCGACACACCTACTTCCGGCGAATCGGATTTTGCTTTCGAACCACCATCTCCTTCTGAGATCTTCTTCTCTTTCAAACGCTCACTCCTCCTCCTCACAAGACCCCCCCTTGTTTTCACCATCTTCTTACTCTATTTTTGGTTGATTGAATGAAAACGAGAAAACCCTAGTTCTACAGTTTTACCCAAATCGATTCGAATTTCCCGAAGAAAGAGAAGAGTGACGAGAGAGAGAGCAGTTTTAATTTGAGTCTCGTTTTAATTTACAGTTTTTTTTTTTAAAAAAAAACGATTCAGTTTTTTTTTGGGTTTTAGATCCGATTCAGTTTTTTGGTGGATACTACCCAGGTATTTTTTGTAAATATCTAATTTTTCTATGGACAAGAGTGTAAAACAACACATTCTTGATTTAAAAAAAAATCAAAAATAAATGCCAAAAAAGAGAGGGACTTTTGAGATTGTCAGAAATGTTTTAGGGAGTTCTGAGACGAAAACTTGTAGTGATAGGAGCTGAGCTTTCTCTCACAGGAGAGACACCAGAACGATCAGGAATCACAACAACTTCACCATGTTGATCTGCTGAGATCAAGTTGTCGACAGTGGATGTCTCTGCAACCGGTGATGTCTCGACAACCTCCGCAACCGGTGATGTTTTGACAACCTCTGCAACCGGTGATGTTTCTGCAACTGGAAACGATGAAGTCTCTGCAGCTGGTATATCCTCGATTTCAAAATCATTAAACAAATCCCAATCAATGACATCACCAGGTTCTCTATCGCCAAGTGACGGAATTTGGAACGGAAATATGTCTTCAACAAACACAACATCTCGAGAGGAAAAAATTTGTTTTGTGTCGAGATCAAATAAATTCCAACCTTTTTTACCATATGGATATCCAACAAAAATGCAACGCCGACTTCTAGAGCTGAATTTATCACCATTCTTTTTCTGATTATGTGTGAAGGCCAAACAACCAAAAACACGCAGATTGTCATACGACGGAGGCGAACCATAGAGAAGCTCATATGGCGTTTTTCCATTCAAAACGCTTGACGGAGTTCTGTTGATGAGATATGCTGCAGTGAGAATCGTTTCTCCCCAAAATTTAACAGGTAGAGAGGATTGAAAAAGGAAAGCACGGGCTACATTTCAAATGTGACGATGCTTACGCTCAACTCTTCCATTTTGTTATGGAGTTCCAACACAATATGTCTGATGTAAAATTCCTTTTTCTCGAAACTCAGCTGAGAGACATGTGAATTCTGTGTCGTTATCACTTCTTGCTATCTTGATATTTTTCTCAAATTTTCGCAAAACAAATGCTATGAAATTTCTAAGAGTTTGACCGAATTGTGTTTTATCATGAAGAAGATAAACCCACAAGCCACGAGAATGATCGTCGACGATTATGACAACCCGTCCTGCGGACCCCACTAGCCTCACTGCTAGCCGCCCCAATGGACCCCAAGCTGGCCCTGCAGGGCATCGATCCTAATCCCTCACAGGGCAAATGGAACTATTCATCCAAATCCACAGTAGGTTATTGGTGCGCCAGGCATTCCTCGAACCCTGGTCCCCACCCTTTAACAACCTTCCCACAGGACAAGTTGTCACCAATTGACCTGCAGATCCAGCTTGGGGTCCGTTGGGGCAGCTAGCAGTGAGGCTGGTGGGGTCCGCGGGACGGGTTGTCACAACGATTGTCAAAAAATAGTAAGAGTTGCACATCGTTGGAGTTCGTTAAGGCCCCCACAAGTCACAATGGATCATATCAAAAATCCCATTACTTTTATTATCACTTGAATGAAAAACATCACGACATTGTTTGGCTTGAAGACAAGTATCACAAGTCGAAAAATCTTTAACTCTAGTACCAATAGAAGGAAGCAAATCAAAAACTCGGTTTGACGGGTGTCCTAGCCGTTGATGCCAAACATCTTCATCTCCGTTTTTATTCATACGTAAAGCAGCAAAAGTTATCACACGCTGAAAGAAATACAAGCCATCTCGAAGCTCACCCGTGCCACTGAGGCTCTTCGTCAAACGGTCCTGAATAACACAACCCTTGTTAGCTATCTGCATAACACAATCTAACTATGCAATCAGCTGTGATACTGAGATCAAGTTGCATCTCAACTCTGGAACTAGCAACACATTCTGTAGACTAAACTCAGCATCGAACCTAACTGTTCCCTTTTTCCGTGAGACAGTTTTATTTCCATTTGGCAAACCAATTGCACACGGCAATATATTCTTCAGATCAATCAAAAATTCATTATTTCCAAGCATATGATTCGATGCACATGTATCTAAAACCCAGTCAAGAGATTCGAGGTTACCGTTTAGGCGAGGTGCAGTTCCTTGTTTCTAAACATCCAAGAGCTTGATCAATGCATTCCACTATTCATTATTGAGACCAGTGTACCCAGATTTCTCTGCAGCAGCACTTGCTTCACCTGCCTCTTGTACCACTACTGCATTTGCGTGAACAGCTCCTCCACGTCCACATCCTTTGGCTCCATGACCTCCTTGTCAAGATTTTTCCATCCACCATTCTGGATATCCAATTGTTTGAAAACAGGTTTCGGCTGTGTGACCAGTTTTCTTGCAACTTACACATACAAGCTTGCTCTTATCTTCAAAGCCACCACTTGTTCTGCCTGTCCTTGCCACAAATGCCACTTGTGTGTTTTGTTGTTCTCTTCCGCGCATCACGGTCTGAACATGTTCCACCGATTTGATCTTAGCATAGACCTGGTTCATTGTGGGAAGAGGATCAGTATTGATTATAGCAGAGCGTACACCTCCATACACCGTTTCGTCCAAGCCAAGAAGAAACTGATGCACTTTTTCATCTTCATGCTTCTTCTCTACTTCAGCTCCGAGGTTACACTTGCAGCCACCACACCGACAAACCAAAATCTTATCATAATTCATCAGGTCTTCCCAAAGGATCTGCAATTTCCCATAGTACTCAATAATAGTCAGGCTTCCTTGCCTTAGATTTGCAAGTTTAGCCTTAATTTCTTGGATTCGCGGACCATTCCCTTCAGAGAATCGATCTTTGATTTCTTGCCACAGCTCCAATGGATCTTCTTTATTTGCAAGAGTGCAACGCACCTTTGGTTCAATCGTATTAAGTATCCACAAGGTCACCTTGGAATTTGCATACACCCAATCTTCATACTCATCAGAGTCTTCTCTAGGTCTCATGATTGTCCCATCAACGAAACCATATTTCTTCTTTACGCGCAGAGCAGTTCGCACTGCCTGTGCCCATTCATCAAAGTTATCGCCATTAAATTGAACTTTAGTGATAACTGCACCTAGATTTTCATTTGCAGCCAATTGATATTTTGGCGCAATAGTTTTTGTAGTGTTCAAGGTCTTTTCCACAGTCGTCTCAGATTTCAGATCTGCCATTTTTGATTGGCTCTGATACCATGAACAAGAGGAAGACGGCTGTGGAAATTTGTGATGATCTTATTCATGTGTAGCCTTTACATTATATAGCAAACCTAGATGCAGGAAAAGGAAACTAAGAATATACAGACTCTATAAACATGGTAGTCGAATATACACAGAGTAAATGAGATATGAGCGAGAAGAATAATAAGGTGTGCTACACTTAACACTCTCCAGTCTAGCCAATATATTTCTCCACAACTTCTTGTCTTGAGACAACTAAAATTCTGCCATTTTCATTACGTTTGATGCAGAGCACAATGGAGTAGCAAACCAACCCAGAGAATTATGAAATTTTGTGGGTATATCAACAACAGTCGTATGAAGACAAAGGAAAACACAGATCACGATTTGCATTCACGGTTTGAAAGTTACTGCCACTTTCCCAGAACTGATCCGGAATGATGCAACCTGCAAGCAGTTCAACTTTGAGAGCAATTTCCCACTAAACCACAAGGAATCAGATGACGATCTTTATATTATTTGAACGATCTCACTCTCAAGTTTTCAGAACACCTTTCAGACTTAAAAACCGACATCTGTAACCAAAGGAAATCAAGTACAAAGTATCAACCTGTTTGACTTGACTTTATACTCTTTTATGGATTTCTCTCAACATCGTTTCAATCCAGCACGAAGTATCTCTTTGAGTTAACACTCTCCTTCATGAGGTGACATGAACATCAATAAACCAGATATTACAATTAAGGACAAGTTGCTCCACCTCAATCAATTAAGGACAAGTTGCTCCACCTCAAATCTAATGCCTATTTCTTTCCTTCCTTTGTTAAACCTCTTCAATCATAAAACTTGTTCCATGTCTCATAAAGCTTTTAACCTTTGCCACTTAAATGTTGAAACTCATTTCTCCTTAACCATGTCAGACCCAATATTAAAGAACGCTCAGTTCCATCCAACCTCAGTTTGCCAACCAAACATTACATGTTTCCATTTATTCCATACAAATATGTCTCGGAAACACACGTATAAAACCACAACTAACCGTTAAACTCACGATCCCACTGTTGAATCTGTAGCCAGTAGTACCGTGAAGCTCCCCACAAAATCTCAGCTCGATCAGGAAAGTTTTGGACTACCAATCGCTGTTCCAAGGAGACAACCTCGAATCCGATTTCTAGGGCTGCAGGGTCGGACTGTTTCAGATATTTCTTGCGCAGGAGCAACCCGCATACCTTTTTGAATATAGCTCCGATCGGACTTCCGTCAGTTTCTACGAGCTCATGGCTTGGTAGTGAACGCGATGGTGGTTTTAGATTGATAAACCGATGTCAAATCTGGAGTCCGACGAGCCTTCAAAGTCGCCTCTTCAAACTGCTCTTATTTCCTTCTTAACTCTTTTCTTGTTCTTCTTTTCTCCACCTTTCAGTTACTCCGGCGTTGCTCCTCCACCACCACCGAGGCTTTCCACAGCCATGACGTCTACTTCTCTCCCCTATCTACACATCTCATTCTCTCTCTCTCTCTATCTTCTTTTCTCCTCATGTCTCTCTTTTCTCCTCCTCTCTCTTTCCAATAACAACACAACAAGAGCATGTCTACTTTTCAAAGTGGCCCACACATATAGAATTTGGGATGTTACAATAACTCTTCTACTTGTCTCTGCCTCAAAGCTTCTTATCCTACAATAGAACCAGATGTAACTTCAGTCATTGCTTCTGCATTCTTTGGGGACGGTTCTTCACCAAATATTTGACAATTCTTTGCGCGTCGTGAGTTTAACCAAACACCAATATGCAACAGAAGTACTTTTGTCTGTCATGATGACATAAACACAAACAAGACCCTCCTTCTCTGATCTTAAGCCGACTTCTCATACAGTTCCAAAAAAGAAACAAAGAAAAAAAAAACGCTTTTCACCGGCGTAAGAAAAATCCAGTGAGTATTCATCACTACAACATCTTTTTCATCATCCTTCTCTTGTAACTGAAAGCTCATCTTTGTAATTCGGTTTTTGTCTCCTCTTAAGATACTCTGATGTCTGAACTCTAAATCACCTTTTTCTATTTTCTTCAATTCCACAAACACTCAACAAACGCCTCATCCTCTTTCGTGTTTTTTTTTTGTTCACACATCCAGGATCTAACCTATTAGAGATTATAGACTCAAGTCGGTTTTCTGCTCTGCTACCAAATAAAGAACGCATAAAGTAAACAACACAGAGAGTTTGTTAACGGGGTTTGGATTTCCTACATCCTCGGGACCAAGTCCAGAACAAATCCACTAGAACAAGATTACAATTACAATCATAATTGTATATGATATCGAACACTAGTGGGGGGATGCCACACACCTTGTGTGCATCTCTCTAGAATACCCTAAGGCGCGCACCTCTTCATGAAACGCTCTCTTCGTATTTATAACAATTGCTCAACCCTAGAGTTGACAACTTTCCTATTCTAAACCGGTAAACTAACATATTTAGATAACTCCTAAATATAACTAATCCTAATTCCATAACTCTGTAGGATTAGTATAGCTTGCACCTCAAGCTATCTTCAAGCTTATGCCAACAATTGTTTCATATTACAAGTTTCTCACAAAAAATTGGTTTGATATTACAAGTAGCTACCTCACCTAAGTTGATTTGATATTACGAGTACCTCACCTAAGTTGTAAGTACTATCTTCCCAAAAAAACCAAAAAACCAAAAAAAAACAAAGTTTCATCTCACTCTAACCCTTTGAAAAGTTAAGAGAATGTTGACCAGCTACTCTACTAAGCTTAAACTTGTACATGATGTTACCGTGAGGTCCTTTCTTCGTCCAGTACTTGTCAACAATGTATAGACCATCATACACATAATCCTTTCCTCTATGGTCCAATCTCTCTTTGCCAAGTATCACTCGCACTGGAGTCTTTATCTTCATGCTATTAGCTAAAGCCAAGTTTCCCGCAACAAGCTTCTGATCTTTGATTACTTATACACCCTTGTGACCTCCTTTACCACAGTAAAACATCACATCTGAACCACATCTATCGGTGTAACCACTACCTTCCGATGAAACAATGCTTGTAGCTAGTTTCATGTTCCCTTGCTCCATGTAATCAATCCCACCCCTCATGTTAAAGTAAAGACCTATTATGTTGAGCTCTGCTTTGAATTGATACTCATCTCCAACCTCGATTCCAGGGACTGGTCCAATCATCTTTTTCTCGTTCAGTTGCATCCCCCTTTCCATGAGAACCTTCCGAGTCCTGAGATGTGCCCTGCTCGCTGCAGTTTTTGATTCACCTCGTCGTGGTACCCTGTCACGATCAAACTCATCATGCACAAGTCTGAAAAGACGCAACACCTTGAGAACTTTCTCCCGTGGGCTAAGATCTTTGGTAATCTGGTTTTGTTGTATAACCCAGGGGATGACTCCAAGTTTATTTGACTGGCTTTCATCTCTGTGTTGAGATGGTTTGTTCTATGTTGACTTGAGTTCATTTGTGGTTTCTACATGTCAGAACGCAGTTTTGCCATCTCAGAAAGATGCTTCTTTGGTACGGTTCTTTGGAGCAGAGTAGTAATGTGAATATGACAAAGAATAGTAAGAGGCCGAGGAGGAGATTCGTTGATGGAAGAGTAAGTAATGGAAAAATAGAATTGATGTATAATGGTTCTGGTTATCTTCAATTAGATGATAATACAGAGAGTAATAGATCATCATTACGGCCATTGAGAATACAGCCTGCTAAAAAACAAGGACAAACTATCTCCAAAGGGCACAATAACTATAAACTCATGCTTAACTTGCAGCTTGGAGTTAGATAACCAAAACTATTTTTGTTTTTCGTTTTGTATTTGTTTGTTTTGCTTTGTTTGACGTTGAGTGTTGTTTTCATTGTGAAGACATTTTGTAGAGAATAGAATGCTTGATATCTTACAATGATACATAGTGTGACTTATATACAAGAGCAGAGATGTCTCTTCTAGGTTAAGTATTAACTATACATTCCTAATATACAGATATCAGATATTCTCGAGAATCATATCATATCAGATCATATCGCTTACACGCCCCCTCAAGATGAAGGGTCTTGACCACGCCAATCTTGTTATGGAGATCAATGAACCAAAGCGGTGGAGTGGCTTTGTAAGTGCATCCGCCAATTGATCCTTTGTGTTGACATGAGCTACACATAAGGCACCTTGTTGTATGTGGCCACGTATGAAGTGATAGTCGATGGCTATGTGCTTCATTCTCGAGTGGAAAACAGGGTTGGCACACAGAAATGTTGCACCGACATTGTCACAATACACAACCGGTGAAGACGGTATAGTGATCCCAAGTTCGGTTAAGAGGTTGCATATCCAACGGAGTTCCGCTGTGGTGTTGGCAACAGCCCTGTACTCCGCTTCGGTTGAGGAGCGTGCAACACCCGTTTGCTTCTTGGCAGACCAGGAGATCGGATGAGAGCCAAGGTAAATGATGTATGCGTTGGTGGAAACGTAGTCATCAGTATCTCCAGCCCAGTCAGTGTCAGAAAAGGCATGAAGTGCTAATTGATTACGAGAGGAGAAGAAGATGCCATGAGTTGTCGTTCCAGCCAAATAACGCAAGACACGTTTGGCAGCCTGCCAGTGGACCTCATTCGGACGGTGCATGAACTGTGACAGTCGATTAACAGCAAAGGCAATGTCCAACCGTGTGAAATCAAGATACTGCAGGCTTCCAACGAGTTTTTGATACATATTCGGATCAGACAGAGCAATACCCATGGCAAGTGTCAACTTCGGAGAGGTTGCCATTGGCGTTGCAACCGGCTTAGCATTCATCATATTATTCTTGTGTAGGAGATCCAAGATGTACTTGCGCTGGGAGAGATGTAGTCCGGCAGATGTGCGATGCGCTTCTAGGCCAAGGAAGTAATTTAAGTCCTCTGGATCCTTGACTGAAAAACGGTCCGCAAGAAGATCCAAAATACGACGAACATCGACCTTGCTATTACCAGTGACTAAGATGTCATCGACATACAAGAGAAGGTACACAAACGACGAAACTTGATGGAGAACAAATAGTGATGTGTCGGCTAAGGAGTTTTTGAATCCAATGCTAAGAAGAAAGGTTCTGAGTTTTGTGTACCACGCACGAGGCGCTTGTTTGAGGCTGTAAATTGCTTTTCAGAGATGACACACGTAATCGTGTTTATCAGCATCAACAAAGCCAGGTGGTTGCTCCATGTATACCTCATCCTCTAGCGTTCCTTGGAGAAAGGCGTTGTTGACATCTAGCTGTTGAATTGGCCATGAGTGAGAGGCCGCGACATCGAGAACAAGATGGAGTGTCGTGGCTTTGATGACTGGACTGAATGTGTCATTATAATCGCGTCCAAGCTCCTGTGTGTAACCTTTAGCGACAAGACGTGCTTTGCACCTGTTAAGAGACCCATTAAGATTGAATTTATTTTTGAAAATCCACTTACAGCCGATCACGTTGTAGTTGGGTTGAGGTGGAACCAAATCAAAGGTTCGATGATGTGCAAAAGCATCAATTTCATGGGACATCTTACCTCGCCATCGTCGATCTTTTAACGCCTAGTTCACGGTGTTAGGTACAGGTGGAATGGTGGAGGAGAGAGCAGCGTTGTAGTTGGATTTTATCTTTGGTTTGGTGATGTTGTTTTTACTTCGAGTTTGCATTGGGTGTGTATTTGTGGTTGGCTGTGGTGGTGGTGGAGGGTTCGGTTGTGGTTGTGGTGCAGGAGGTGGTTGTGGTTGTGAAGGAGTGGGTGATCGATCGGGAGTAAAAGACGGAGAGGAGGATGGAGATGATGTATGATGATGGGCTTCTGATGTGGATTGTGGTGATGTCGAATTGGAGGTGTTGTGGGCCGTTGTTGGGCTTGTGGCTGGGTTCGGAGAAATGGGCGAGGGAGTAGATGAGGGAGACGCTGTCGTTTCATGTGTCAGATTTTCTATGGTTCTCACAGTTGATCTCGACGGGGAGTCGAGTGCACGGTACGGTGAGGCTCTGCAGCTGTGGATCCTGATTCCGATGGCAAGACTGAGGGGACGACGGTGGCAGTCGGTGTAGCGATGGGAATTTTAGTAACAGGAGCGAGGAAGGGTTGCGAGGGTGGAACGAGAGAAGAATCAGATGTTGACGAAGAGGAAGAATGTTGGAAAGGAAATGTGGATTCGTCGAATTGAACATGACGGGAGACGTAGATTTGACCGGAGGATGGTTGCAGACATAGATAGGCGCTTTGCGTCAGAGAGTAGCCAAGGAGGACACATGGAGTGGAGTGATCTTCCAATTTATGTGATGTGTATGGTCGCAACCAGGGAAAACAGAGGCATCCAAAAGTTCGGAGTTTTGAGTAGTTTGGAGCTTCACCGAAGAGAATGTGGTAGGGAGACATCATGTTCAGAACCGGAGTGGGGAGACGGTTAACAAGATAGGTGGCAGTGGCAATGGCATAAGTCCAGTACGATTTTGGCATTCTGGCATGAGTGAGCATTGAGAGAGCTGTCTCGACGAGGTGGCAGTATTTCCGTTCGGAAATTCCATTGTGCTCCGGCGTATGAGGAGGAGAGGTGGGATGAGAGATACCGGCGGTGATGAGGAATGAGCGAAGAGCGACGAACTCGCCTCCATTGTCGGAGAATAAGGTACCAATCTTTGTCTGAAACCAGTTTTCTTACAAGCGCTTTGAAGGCAATAAAGGTCTCTCGAACTTGAGATTTTAATTTGAGTGGGTACAGTCATGTATATCGACTGTAGTGATCGATGAGAACTAGATGGTATTTATATCCATCAATAGATTAAATGGGAGAGGACCATAAGTCTGTGAATATATATTGCAGAGGTCTGGTAGAGTGAATTGAGGAGGTTGAGAAAGGAAGCTTATGTGTTTTATTGATTGCACAATATGAGCATAAAGAAGAGGAAGATACAGATTGTGTGTATGGTAAGGCATCATTTGAAAGTACAGTTTTTAGAATAGGAAAAGAAAGATGACCAAGACGAGAATGCTAATCAGCTATAGATGGTTTGGTAGGCTTGGAAGCAAAGAAAGCAGATAGGGTGGAGGAAGAGACTGGCCACTCATAAAGATCATCTCTAGTCTTGCCTTCGAGTAACAGGACACCCGAGCTGAGATCCTTCACCTGAAAATGTGCAGGATAAAAATGAACAGAAACTTGGTTAGCGTTACATAGGCGATAAACAGAGATGAGGTTCTTTTTAATATTGGGGACACATAAAACACGGTTGAGAGTAAGATTGCGAGAGGAGGAGGGAAGGGTTAGGGTAAGTGAACCAGTATGCGTTATTGGAAGACCGGTTCCATCGCCGATGAGAATACCATCGCTACCATTGTAGGGTTGATGAAGTGCGAGATTGCTGAGATCACTCGTCATGTGATGTGTAGAACCGCTGTCCATGAGCCATGAATCGGGAGAGGATGGAGCTGTGAAAGCCACGTTTTCACGTGGTTGCCAAGGACGAGGAGAGGGGAGTAGACCTTGCTGTGGATACGCATGACGTTGGAGTTGAGAGCACCTTTTAGCACTGTGGCCAAACACACCACAAAGTTGACATTTACCTTGATATCCACGAGTCTGATTTGCGGGCTTATAAGCAGATTGACGAGACTGATGCCAAGAGTTGGTGCGACTACGGTTGGATCGACCTTGGGAGTGCTGATTGCGAGCTGTCGCAATGTTTGCAGAAGCGGGAAGATGAGAAGGACTAGAGACGGAGAGAGCAAGAAGTTTGGCTTCCTTGTTGAGTAGTTTCTCATGGATTTCAGTGATAGAAGGAGACGTTTCACGTCCTTCAACCTGATCAACCACTGATTTGTATTCTTCAGATAACCCTTTGAAGATGACATCGATCTGTTCATCATGATCCATTGGTTTGCCAAGAAGAGCAAGTTGATCAAACCTGGTGGTGAGATTTTGAATGTAGTCATCAATGGATTTGTCACCTTTGGATTGTTGCTGAAGTTGGATACGAATCTGCTGAACATGGCCTCGACTTGGTTTAGTGTAAGTGTCGGTGACAATCTTCCACATCTCAGCTGCGGTTTTGGATTTAGAGACAAGAGGCTGAATAGAGGGAGAGAGCGTGCCGAGGAGGCCACTGTAGACGAGTTTGTCCTGGCAGCGCCAGATCGTGTAAGCAGGATTCGTTGTTTCACGACCATTGGTGGTGATGGTGGCATCAGGAGGAACAGAAGAGCCATCAACGTGACCAGCAAGATCATGTCCATCGAGGAGGGAGTGAACCTGAAGACTCCAGGTGATGTAGTTCATGGAAGTGAGTTTGGTGATATTGCCCATATTAATGTTAAGAAGAGATTGAGATAGATCAACGACTTCAGCATTGGTTGCCATTGAAAAAGAAAGAGAAAGACAAACGAAGAAGAAAGATAGAACAGAGAAGAGCGGCGCTGGAAAAATTTATATGGCTCTTGATACCATGTAGAGAATAGAATGCTTGATATCTTACAATGATACAGAGTGTGACTTATATACAAGAGCAGAGATGTCTCTTCTAGGTTAAACATTAACTATACATTCCTAATATACAGATATCAGATATTCTCGAGAATCAGATCATATCAGATCATATCGCTTACACATTCTGTAGGAAGACCAGCACCAGCACTATGTCTCATGATCTAAAGGCTTCCGCGTACGATCCAAAGGAAAACTTTGGACGAAATTCCAATCTGAAGGATCAAAATACACTCTTCCACACCATTTTTGTTAGTTCAAATGAAAGGATTATTGTCCTATTCAGGTTGTAACCTCTCTTACTTTTGATTTCTTTTCTTGTGGTCTTGAGAAAACATATAAAAATATTTTGTTTCATGTAAGACTCTCCGGAAACTATCTAATGTGGACGCAACAGATTATAAGTTATCGATTTGTGGGAATGATGTCATCAGGGAGCTATCATCTGCAAGAAAAAGTGGAAGCTTTTTGTAGTTGACCAATGTTCGCTACATGATCAAGACTATGAAGAAGGCATAAATTAAAGTAAGAGCTGCATTTTAACCGCTTAATTCTGATTATTATAACTCACTCATGTGTTTGTTTTTTTCCCTTAACAGGTTCTTATGAAGATGCCTCTGGCTTTCTACAATCATGACAGGCAATGTGAAAACACTTTTGCGTGTAATTGATTGGCACTGCACAGAAAAATGTCCATACCCTTATTGTATTCATGTCTCTGCATTGTTGTTGTTAATATTTTCAGTTGGATGTACTGATGAGAAAATACTTTCTTCTGCATGTTCGAATTATGATAATGGGTAATCTATTTTGTACTGGTCACTTCATCCATAGGCGGTTTGACATCAAAGGATCCTCTCATGGTCGTCTTACTACTAAACCAGAGTCTGAAATCGAAATATGACGCTCAAAAATAAAAAATTTGTATTCCGATTGCAAAGAATGGTCCAAGAATTATGCAGGTTATTGATTCATTACTTACATCTCTTTTCACTTCTTTCATTAGTAAACCCAAAAATTCGAGTGTTTGATTTCTACCAGGCAAGTGGACAAAGACTGTGAAGTCATTGAACAAAAGAGACTCGTAGAATAAAGTTTCTCAGTTGGTCTGATAAAGACATAAACTGCCTGAACGAGGTTTGACCATTGGATTACTACAGCTGTTGTAAACTTTGATAAAGACACATAATGTAACCTCTGGAAACTTCTGGCAAAAAGATTTGTAAAAAGTTTTTGAACAAAGATGGAGGCTATTGGCGGTCAAATTAAACACGAATACATTTCTCAACAAAAAGGCTACGTAAACTAATGTCAGGCTCACTAGAAACTAAATTATATGTCCTTAGACTTTTATTATATAGTATGTAAATGTTGTAAAGTTCAATTTTTGACTCATATATGATCATTTTCACTTGGAAAGACAAAATATATCACAACAAGAGTTGAATAAAAATGTATTTACCATAGCATCGTAATACAAGCAAAAAAAAAACATTAGACTATTACAATAATAAGAAAAATTAGACAACAAAAAAAAACTAAAAACAAAAATATTAGCATTAAATATTGTCAATAACTATATTAATAATGAGTTTTGATTACAAACAAACAACATACAAAAATTATAATTTTTGAAAACACAAAACAAAAAAAAAATACTTTTTAGAAAGAAAAAAAAATATATAGCCCGTGGCGTAGCGCGGGTACCAACCTAGTAAATTATAATAAGTCTTTGGACCTAAGAAATGTTGTACCCAGACCCGATTCAAGTAATTATTGGACCCTGTGATATATTGAAGCTTTTCGAAAGTTGGACCCTTATTTTACAGTTGTCTTAAATTTTAGGCCATGAAAATGCAAAGAAAAAATAGTTAAATAAGCGGGATCCGGTGCACTGGCACACCCAACACACCCCTATAGCCGACACTAGTTTTACCAGATCCGATCCGATCTGATTTTTTAAGGTTTTGTTCAAACCGGTTAGGCATTTGATTCAATTCAGAGAGATTGAGATTTATGTACGGTTACCTAACCTGACCCGACAGACCCGATTAATCGATTGGTTATCCAAATTACCTTGATTAAACAAAGATTATACGAAAGTATAGCATAATACCAGCATAATACCAAAATTAAATCGGTTTTAACTTATTTAACCATTTTTAACACTACAAAAAACAAGGGGTTTAACGTCGGTTTATATGAAGCCTAACGTCGGTTTAAAACTGACTTAAATATTATGACGTCAGTTTTGTAACCGACGTGTTAAGGGGCGACGCTAACATTTTTTACTTTGGTTTTAAAAGTGACGCTAAATTTAACGTCACAAACTTGCGTCAGTTTTAAACTTATGTTTACGTCAATTTGCTAGGTTATAACCGATTTTAACAGGAGAAACCCAACAAATCTTTTCAATGCAAAAGAAATTCAATAACCAAAAAAACATGAAATCCGACCCGACCCAACCCGAAGATCCGAACTCGCAGGTCTGTGTATCACAGTGGGAGTCACTCAAGAAATTTCTCAACAATATTATAAAAAAAAGGAGAGAGAAAAAAATAGGTTCTCATTTATGAACCCATGAGAACCTCTTTTGAGACTCCCTCCTTTCACACATCATGATCTGATTGGTTTTCTTTTTTTTTCTCTTATAATTTGAATTAAATAATAGTTAAATTATATTAAGAATATTAAAATAATATATTTGAGAGACTCATAAAGTTTCTACCAAAGTTGATGTTCTAAAGAAGTATTATCTTACCGAAAACCAAAAGACAAAGTTTAATATCACACTAACATTTCAAAAATCTATTGAAGGTTGACCAACAATTCTGCTAAGCTTAAACTTGAAAATAGTGTTACCTTGAGGCCTTTTCTCTTCCCAGTACTTGTCAACCATATATAACCCATCATATACATAATCCTTTCCTCTATGATCCAATCTCTTTTTGCCTAGGATCACTCGCACCGGAGTCTTTTCCTTAATGTTATTAGCTAAAGCCAAATTTCCTCCAACAAGCTTCTGATCTTTGATTGTTTTTTGATCCCTACTCTTCACATTACCTCCTTGACCACAGTAGATCATCACACCGTTAACGAATCTATCGTCATAATCATTACCTTCAGATGAATTAATGCTAGTAGCTAGTTCCATGGTTCCTTTCTTCATGTAATCAATCCCACCCATTATGTCGAAGTGAAGACCGATTACATTGAGTTCTGCTTTGAATTGAAATTTGTCTCCAACCTCGACTCCAGGGATTGGTCCAATCATCTTTTCACAGTTCACTTGCATCCCCATTTTACTGAGAATAGTACGAGTTTGGTAATGTATCCTACTTTTGGCAGTCTTGGATTCACCTCTTCGTATTGCATTGTCACAATCGAGCTCATCAAACACAAGTTTGAAATGACGTAACACCTTGTGAACTTCCTCGCGTGGGCTAAGATCTTTGAATATCTGGTTTTGTTGTATAGTCGGAATGACTCTAATTCGATTCAATTGTCTTTCGTCTTTGTGTTGAGTTGGTTTATAAGCATCGACTCTTAGTCTAACCGCAACTGCATTACTCAACTTCTTCTTCACCGATGAGTATCCATGTTTCTGCGCATCATTAGCTCTTGCTCTTAATGTAGTTGCATTACACAAATTCTTCTTCGCCGGTGAATATTTATATTTTGGCACAATTCTAGCTACCAAAGGATCCTTGAGGAAGTTACCAAAATGAAGTCTTGTTTGAGAAGTCATTAGCTTAATACTTTCCTCAGTTCTTAGAGGTATCCTCAAACCTTTGGATAACTTCTGAAAGTTAACATGGGAAGCCATTAGCCTAATACCTTCCTCTTCGCTTAGAGGTTTCACTTTACTTTCAGAAAGTAAAGGAACCTTCCTCTTAGCTGGAGGAAATTTCCCATTGCCAACATTACCATTGCCTGCTACATTGAAGCCAGCTTTCTTCATAATCGAATCCAAAGATTCGACTTCCTTAGGGCTATGGTAATTGTGATGAATAACACCAACACGATTGCTATCTTCATGACCATCTAAATCCTCTTTTGTCTCACTTGTAAGAGCAACTACATCACTACCAATCTCAATTCTCTCATTTTTTAACAATAAACTGTGGAAAATCTCTAACCGAAGAGACCTTTCGTCGCTTATAAGAAGAGGAGATCCTTTGAATCATCATCTTCCTACAATGTGCACAAAATCAACTGTTTGGTAAACAAAGATGAAACCCTTATAAAAATTTCTATCCCCACACATAAACCATAAGAAATCAAGAAAATATGAAGTTTTTAACTCATGTTTAAACATATATAATTCCAAGAAAATGAACATGTGTAACAAGAATTATATAAATATTGAAATCTAATAATAAAATCAAGAAAGTGACATGTGTAACAATGCAAACACAATAAATATTGAACTCTAACAATAACACAAGGGAACAACTATAACACTCTATACCCTGCTACTCTAGCGGATGAGCATGACTTGTCTCCGATATTTTTAAATGCTTACCACAATGGAAGCTTGTCTAGACTTTTGGCATGCATGAGTAATCATGTTTATTCAGTAAGGATGATCATATGATTCATATCTAATCACATGAACCTAAACATTCGTCTAGTCCCAACGAACATAACTCACAATGAAAGATAGATAAACCACTTACACCACATAATCTAGCAATTTAACAAATCACAAAATCTAGCATGCAAAGTTCCTTGCAATTATTGACAAACACGTATTAAGTAGCATCAATCAATCTAGCTATCTAACTCGACCTTAGTGTTCCTAGAACAACATAATTAGAAGCATATGCAAGGGTCTACAATCCTACCTCGACATTGGTGTGGCAGACATTCTAGGGTTAGCAACAATACGAGCGGGATCTTTCCTCCTTCCATCACCCGATCCAATATTAACTTCCACACACTCAATCATCCTTTGTAGATCTAAGGTTTTACAGAGAGATTAAGCTAAGATCTAGGGTTTTAAGGAACTAGCGGTTTCAAATAGGCTTACCTTACAATTTAAGGTTAGGATATCCTTTCTCTCTAACTCTGATTGCCTTTCTATCTCCTTATGGCAGAAACAACAGATTGACGACGGTGGCTAGGGCTCGGGCGTGGGTGGTAGGGTTTTAGATAGAGCTCTTTCTTTATAGTCTTTAACTTGTTACTAAAGGTAAAATTAAGGGGGTTAGCTATCTATTTATAAGGATACTAATAGATTAGGGTTTTCCTTTTTTTAACGGGGTTTAAAGTTTTCTTTTAACTAAAGGGTTTGTTAAACAGTTATTGATTTTCACTAAGGGGTCTTAACGGGTTGGCAAAGATTTGTTTTTTTTTTAACTGAGCCTTTTTTTTTCCTTTAAACAAACCGGGCTTACCTACTTATTTGGACCCGGAACGTTACAAATACGAAAACGATGGAGATGGAAATTTGTAAATTTGAACCGTTATTGTGTGTAAAATCATGGAGATTGTGAAAATACGAACCTGGATTAGAGCAGCTTAACAAAGTGAAAGACTAGATTTTTACAACACCTTATCTCTCTCCATCTCTCTCGATCCGATTGAACGGAACTATGAGAAGTTGTGCGTTTTGTGCGCTCAAAGTAGATTCACTCGTAGCTTTGTATCTCAAAGTGTAAGAGTTGGTTTATTTATTAGAGTTTCGGTTTAGTTAAATCAACTGTATGTGTTTACGGAGTTTCGGTTCAGTTTCGTGTGTTCCGAGATGTATCTCGCTCGTGTTTTGGCGGCTTTCTATCAATCAGTTAAAGTTTAATGTGACTTCAATATAATATTGTCTCAAAATCTAATTTAAGAATTAAGAAATCATTCAAGAGTTTGTTAAAAACCAAAAGTAACATTTATGAAATTCAGAAACACAAAAGGATATGTAGGCATTAGAAGCATCATTGTTTCATATTACAAGTTTCTCACATAAAATTGGTTTGATATTACAAGTAGCTACGTCACCTAAGTTGATTTGATATTACAAGTACCTCACCTAAGTTGTAAGTACAATCTTCTTAAAAAACAAAAAACCAAAAAACAAAGTTTCATCTCGCACTAACCCTTTGAAAAGTCAAGAGAATGTTGACCAGCAACTCTACTAAGCTTAAACTTGTACATGATGTTACCGTGAGGTCCTTTCTCTGTCCAGTACTTGTCAACCATGTCTAGACCATCATACACATAATCCTTTCCTCTATGGTCCAATCTCTCTTTGCCAAGTATCACTCGCACTGGAGTCTTTATCTCCATGCTATTAGCTAAAGCCAAGTTTCCCGCAACAAGCTTCTGATCTTTGATTACTTTAACACCCTTGTGACCTCCTTCACCACAGTAAAACATCACATCAGAACCACAACTATCGGTGTAACCACTACCTTCCGATGAAACAATGCTCGTAGCTAGTTTCTTGTTCCCTTCCTCCATGTAATCAATCCCACCCCTCATGTTAAAGTGAAGACCTATTATGTTGAGCTCTGCTTTGAATTGATACTCATCTCCAACCTCGATTCCAGGGACTGGTCCAATCATCTTTTTCTCGTTCAGTTGCATCCCCCTTTCCATGAGAACCTTCCGAGTCCTGAGATGTGCCCTGCTCGCTGCAGTTTTTGATTCACCTCGTCGTGGTACCCTGTCACGATCAAACTCATCATGCACAAGTCTGAAAAGACGCAACACCTTGAGAACTTTCTCCCGTGGGCTAAGATCTTTGGTAATCCGGTTTTGTTGTATAACCCGGGGGATGACTCCAAGTTTATTTGACCAGCTTTCATCTCTGTGTTGATTTGGTTTAGAAGCATTTGCTCTTAGTCTTACCGCAGCTGCATTACTCACCTTCTTCTTAGCCAGTGGTGATTTCGCCACAGCTCTGGCTACCAAAGGATACCTCTGAAAGTTGCCAAAAGAAGGTCTTCTTTTGCTTTGGGAAGCCATTAGCCTAATACCTTCTTCAGAGCTTAGAGGTTTCACTTTACTTTCAGAAAATAAAGGAACCTTCCTCTTAGCGGCTTGATGAAATTTCCCATTGCCAATATTACCATTACCTGCTACATTGAAGCCAGCCTTCTTCATAATGGAATCAAATGATTCGACTTCCTTAGGCATATGGTAATCGTGACAAGCAACATCAACACATTCGCTATCTCCATAACCATTCGAATCCTCTTTTGTGTAACTTATGACAGAAGGGGAGATCGTTTGAGTCATCATCCTGCACACAACATCAACTGTCTAGTAATCGCTAAGTATTTTTTTATTTCCAAACTCAAGAGACACTCATAAAAAAAGTAAAAATAAAAAGACAACAACCTAGGTTAAATCTTCAACATACTGCAAAAGTCCATATCAAACCCTAATTAAGATCCAGGTATTTAGATGAAAAAATTCAACTACAAAACAAGAAATTCCAAGAACAAAGATTATACTTGAGTTTCAGACTAATCGAAAACATGCCTCAGTTTGAGAAACCAAAAGAAAAAATGTAACGAAATATTTTTTTTATGCACAAAAAAACGAACAGAAATGTATGAAAACTAGCAAATACAGTGTATTAAACACAGTAAAAAAAAGAAAGAAAAAGAAGTGAAGGGAACAAACAAAAGGATTCAATGAACCTGAAGACGAGTGATTATTATGGTAATTGTTTTGTTGTTATCTTCCTTATGTTTTACTACGGGGATTCTTCTAGTTGTAATATATAAATCTCGGCTCGAAAAAACAAAAGTTAACAATACTTAGGATGGGCGGCGGTGTTTGTTTAATTCTTACAGTATTTTTGTCTTCAACCACTAATCCTAGTTTTTGGCGATCGATGAGTATCTCTAGTGAATTTCACGATAGAGATTTTGAGTTTCTCACAAAAAAAAAAAAAAAACTACTTCTCAAATTTTGGTGTTTTGAATCTATCTTCTTGTTCTCTTTTACGTTTTCTTTTTAATTCTCTTCTTTTATTATTTTTTGGGGCAAAAGAAACAGAGTTTTATAAGGTTCAAAGGTTGTGAAGGTACGTTTGCAACCGTAAGTTTATAGAATAAACCTATTCACTCAACCATTGCAATGGTTAAGAAGATAACCGCTGAATTAACAACACTATATTCAGTAGTAAAATGGATTTAATAACACGTTCACACAAACTTTAAAAAATATTAAATTTTTATAAAAAAAATAACAAAAACAAAAAACGTTTTTGTAAATAATTTTAAAATATTTCAACTTAATAAGTAATGATTTTATTAATTAGGGTATCCACCAAGCTTGTTAAACAAGTTTAAACCAGTATTAGTAGGATTTCTTACTCTAATACAATGACCGCCTGGGCTAAACCCTCTATTACATCCTACTAATATTGGTTTAAACTTGTTATAGTCCCTCACATCTGTGGAAAATTCTATCAGGTTGCTAAAAACCGTCTAACAGGTATAACTGGTGGACTTGATTCAAAACTTTGTTTTATGGAATTTCTCAAAAGGTCGCTGGCAAAAGATTATAATAGTCTTTGGTAACAAAACTATGCCAAATTGTTGAGATTAAAGTTGACTTTATTAATTATAGGCCTGAAGGAAGTAGGAACACAAGTGAAACAAAACTCGTTACAGGGAACGAGAGAAATCAAAAAGCCACAAAATTTCGAAGCAAACATATAAACAAAAGAGAAGAACGTTTATGACCTGTGAGGATCACAACATTATTTTACAATTTTACTTGGCCAATTTTCACATATACATCCTTACTCACTGAAGATAAGTGTTACCTTTCCTCCTTAAATTAATTGTGTGTGTGTATGTGTGTTGGTTTACGGAGCTTCAGTTCAGTTTCGTTAATTGTGTGTGGTGTTGGTGTGTGTTGGTTTACGGAGCTTCAGTTCAGTTTCGTGTGTTTTCGTTTTTTGGCGGCTTTGTTGTATCAGTTAAAGTTCTATGTACCGTCAATATAATTACAAAAATCAGAAACAGAACTATCATTCATTATGTAAAACATCAGAAGCATCATTGTATTTGTACAACAAGATCCTGAACCTACTGCAAAAAGAAAGAAAAGAAAATTCCCAAACCACACTACGGTCTGATATTACAGGTCCCTTGACCTACTACATAAGTAATCTTCACACTAATCGTTTGAAAAAGTCACAAGAAGGTTGACCAGCTATTCTACTAAGCTTAAACTTGTACATGATGTTACCGTGAGGTCCTTTCTCTGTCCAGTATTTGTCAACCATGTATAGACCATCATACACATAATCCTTTCCTCTATGGTCCGCTCTCTCTTTGCCAAGTATCACTCGCACTGAAGTCTTTCTCTCCATGCTATTGGCTAAAGCCAAGTTTCCCGCAACAAGCTTCTGATCTTTGATTACTTTAACACCCTTGTGACCTCCTTCACCACAGTAAAACATCACATCAGAACCACAACTGTCGGTGTAACCACTACCTTCCGATGAAACAATGCTTGTAGCTACTTTCATGTTCCCATCATCCATGTAATCAATCCCACCCCTCATGTTAAAGTGAAGACCTATTATGTTGAGCTCTGCTTTGAATTGATACTCATCTCCAACCTCGATTCCAGGGACTGGTCCAATCATCTTTTTCTCGTTCAGTTGCATCCCCCTTTCCATGAGAACCTTCCGAGTCCTGAGATTCGCTTCAGTCTTTGATTCACCTCGTCGTGGTACCTTGTCACGATCGAACTCATCATGCACAAGTTTGAAAATACGCAACACCTTGAGAACTTTCTCGCGTGGGCTAAGATCTTTGGTAATCCGGTTTTGTCGTATAATCGAGATGACTCCATGATGATTTGACTGTCTTTCATCTCTGTGTTGAATTGGTTTATGAGCATTGGTCATTGGTCTTAACACAGCTGCATTACTCAACTTCTTCTTAGCCAATGGTGAGTGTCTATGTTTCTGCACAGCATTGGCTCTTAATCTTGAAGCAGTTGCATTACTCAACGTCTTATTCACCGGTGAGTGTCTAGGTATCTGCAAACGTTTGGATAACTTAACATGGGAAGCCATTAGCCTAATACCTTCCTCTTCGCTTAGAGGTTTCACTTTATTTTGAGAAAGTAAAGGAACCTTCCTCTTAGCTGGAGGAAATTTCCCATTGCCAACATTACCATTGAAGCCAGCTTTCTTCATAATCGAATCCAAAGATTCGACTTCCTTAGGCCTATGGTAATCCTGAAGAGCAACACTGCCAGCACATTTTCCATCTTCATAACCATTCTTCAGATCCTCTTTTGTCTCACTTTCGACAGCAACATCATCATCACTTCCAATCTCACTTGTCTCATTCTTAACAGTAAAGCGTGGAAAATCTCTAACAGCAGAGACCTTTTCTCGCTTATAAGAAGGGGAGGTCCTGTGATGAGCAACACATTTGGTATCATCTCCATATCCATCCAAATCCTCCTCTTTGGTCTCACGTATGACTGCGACATGAGCACCACCAAACTCATCTTTAGCAGTAAAAGGAGGAAAATCTCTAACAGCAGCGACCTTTCGTCGCTTTAAAGCAGGGGAGGTCCTTTGAATCATCATCATCATCCTACAAAATCAACTGTTTTTGGTAAACAACTAAAAGCACTATGTGATTCCACAAACTCCTTAAAAAGAAACAATCAAAGAAGAAACCATCAAAATCTTTCCCTAATAACCCCCACACGTAAGAATTCAAGAGAAAGATGAAGTTTTAAACTCAGAATCAAGCATAAAATTCCAAGAAAACGACATGGGTAACAAGAATAGAATATACAAGTAGTGTGAACACAATAAGTATTGTGTGATCCCTAACAACAAGACAAAGGGTAAATACGAAGATGACGGAAAGGGAAAAATTTTGAAATTCGAACCGTTATCAAGTGTAAAAATCATCAAAATTGTAAAAAAAAAATTACGAACCCTGGATCTTAACAAAGTCAAAGACTCGATTTTTACAGCCTAATATCAAAACCCTAACTTCGATGAAATTTACAAACAAACATAAACAAAATTCAAGAAAATGGCAGAACAAGGAACGCCTAAAGGGTTCAAAAAGTCGAAAAATGCATTGAATTTTACAGTAAAAATGGGAAATTGAAATCAAAGACCGCCATGCGAGTAGGAGGAACAAGGTTGAAGAACACACACAAAAAAAAAACAATTATGAAGCGTCGAACACAATTAGGAATTAAAAAAAAAAGCAAGGAAATAAGAAAGATTCACCGAACCGAGAAGCAGAGAATCTCGCGAGGAAGACAAGTAACAACAATATTGATTCGTCTTCTTCTTATTAATTGGTTCTGGATTCTTCTTGATGATAATCTCTGAGGCTCCGTAAACGACGAAGTGACTAAACAGTATTACTTAGGAGAGGCGGTTTCAACTATAAATTATGTGTTTTGGATTTTAAACCTCTCTGTTTATTTTATCGGAGCCACAAACAACGTCATTAATTTTCAGTTGTACATTTTAAAGCGAATTATAAGCAACTAAATTACTACGTCATGATTAGAAAATTTTTAATGTTTACGTTATATACCAAATGAGTGAGAGTAGTGGTGTTTTAAGTTCTCTCTATAGCATTTAATTTTTGTTTCTCATCTACTTTATTACTAGTACTAGTTACAAAAACTCATTACTCTATGGAATTAAAATAGAATAATGGAGACCAGAAAATGGAATTTTGGAATTAAAAAAAAAAAAAAAAAATTTGCAAAAATATTTTTTTTTTAATATATAGTTTTGCAAAAATATTATTTCTTGTTGCTCGTTCTATATTCAAAATGACTAAATTATATACCTTAAACTCCAAATATTGAATTCTACCTCTCAAAACTATACCCATCAATGTAAAATTAGGAATCTAAATCTTAAAAGAAATTATAATAATCAATCTAACACATTATAATTGTATAAAAGAAAATAAAAATGAAAATGGTAAAAAAAAAAGTTTTTTGAAAAATAGTGTTGATATAATTTAGAAAGTCTTGATTTATTCATTAACATAAGGTGAGTATTTTTACATGATGAGATTTCTTATGTGATAGAACCGTATCACATGTCAATATTCTAAGTATATTCTAATACCCTCCCGCAGGTTGGTGATCCAGAATTCTGAATACCAATTTAGACAATAAATTTTCAAACATAAAAAAAACTAGGTTTAGTATGTGTAGAAGATAAAAAAAAGTGGCAGCTTGTTAAGCAGCCGCAAAGTAGAAAAAGTATAGCGGCGGCTTGTGGCTTTCATGGAAAACAACGACAACAACGGCTTGTAGAAATGGTGGTAAATAGACGTGAGGCGGCTAGTGAAGTGGCAGCAAAGTAGAAGTAAAGTGGCGGCTAGGTTTAATAGAAAACTAGTAGAATCTTTAGAAAATAGTATAATAAGATAACGGAAGCGACACCAGCTTGAGCAATAGGTTAATGATTTTACAACGAAAATCATCCAGTTTCGGATGAGCATCCAGTAGCTCTAGTTTCGGAAATGAAGAACGGGAACGAAAAAAAATAAGGGCCTTTCTAGCTCTAGTTTCGGATGAGCATCCAGTAGGAATTGAACCTACGAATTCGCCAGTTATGTTTCTTTCAATTCAATCTAATTTTTTCTGGCTCGGCTATACTATCCAGCCGAGCCATTCTAACCCAGGATGGATGACCCGAGAGAAGATCTCGTCCACCAAGCGGGATAGCCAGATCATGAATTAGTAACTGCATCCAATCTCCAAAAAAACCAATTTTTTATTTTAATTGTACAAAAGAAAAAGATAGAAAAACTAGGGATATTGTGTGATTTGTTTAGTTGGGATCCATAGAAGTCCAACCAAAGAGGTGAATAGGGTCCCAAATAACGAGTCTGTTAGGATGCCTCAGCTGCATACATCGCTGCACTTCCACTTGACAGTCATTCAATGAAAAAACTGAAAAATGCAAAATTTTCGCCTGCTCCCTCCCCGTGTCCACGTCGTCGAAGAAAGGGTCTTTTGCCCCGATTTACCGTCGTAGGGAGCGATTTTAGAAAATAAATTAGGTCACAAGAGTTTTCAAAGTATATTTTAATATATCCTAACAATTTTCAAAAGAAAATTTAATGTGTTTAAAGCGATGAAATGTTTGGGGTTTAAAATTTTAGTTTCTGTTTTAAAATTGACAAAACCCATCAAAATCTAAATTTTCTATCTTTTTTAGGAGAAGTACTTTTCTTTTAAGTTTGATAGGTTATAAAGGCCACAGATGTTTAACAGATTTTGAGAGGCTTTTAGATTATAGATTTTAGTTTTTAGTTTTTTTTATTTGAGAAAGAAATAAAAAATAATAAATGAAATTTTGAGAAAAAGATCTGGTAAAGGAACTTCTCAATACCCCATTGAAATTGGAAATTTGTTCCTCAAAATCTTTAATGGCAAAAAATAAGGGTTTTTGGAAACACTAAGACCAAAAACCATTTGGAAAAACATATCCATTGAAGGCTGAAGTAAAATTTTAGACAAAACCTAAAACTAAAAATAACTTCAAAAAATTTCAAGTTTGACGGGTTTTAAATTTTGGATTTTGCAAAAAAAAAACTAGGAAACACATTCACACTACAAAAGTGAGTTCTCTAGAACTTTTTGGGATGTGTATTCAAACTAGTATTTTAAGTGATTTGTGTAAAATATACAAATTATATGTTCAATCATTGATTTTAAAAACTCAATGAAATCTACCTTAAAGTCTATTAATTACTATTGAAAATAATTTTTGAATTTGATATTTAATGATTTTAGAAGATTTGAGAGGATTTTTAAACTTAAAATACAGAAAACTAAATTTAATTGTTTTAGGTGAGATTTTAAAAATTGTTACAATAAATCGTATCAACTTCTCTAAAACCATCAAAATAATATTAAACACTCATGAAAACTCAAATCACTTATAATACTAATTTGAATGTAAAGTTATTAGGTTTATCTAAATGAACACAAAAAGAAAATTGAAAGATAAAGAGGTAGACATTACCTTATGTAAACACTCTTAAGTTGTGATGTTTTAATGTAAAGTTGTTGATCTTCTTCAATTGTCAAAAAATCGTCTCTTGCTTGCATAAAGCATGATATGTTTTACCTACCTAGCTAAAAATAAAATATATATCAAAATTTGGTGGAAAATAAGAAATATTTAAAAACACAAAAATCATAAGTTTTTAATTTTAAAAAACAAACATAAATAACTAGAGTAGAACTAGGCCTGGACAAAAAAAACCGGATTTGAAAACCCGAACTGGAACCAACCCAAAAATATAGATCCGAATCCAAAACTGGAACCGGTAGAATAACTTATTGGGTCCTAATCTCCTAAACCCGAAGAACCAGAACCGAAACCGGAATCAAGAACCGAATGGAAATCAGGTAATCAGATAAAATTTGGGTAATCGGGTTAAATTTCGGGTAATCAGGTACAAAATACTAACCCTAAAGATATCAGACTTTTTCACGTAATCATGTACAAAATACCGACCCAAACCCAGTAAGACCCAAACCGGCCCGAATCCGGTAAAACCCCAACCGATCCGAACCGACCTGAATCTGGTAAAACCCCAACCGTATATGAACTGATATTTTCTGTTTACCCTATTGGGTCATAAACTTCTCTACCTGGAAAACCCGAACCCGATCGGTTCCTACCCGAGTGCCGAGAGCTAAGTAGAACTGAACCAAATTCATATCCATTTAGATCAAAATTTTAATATAAATCTCAATATATTTTGTAAAACTATTAATATAATATGGGTTTAATACAACTAAAAGATCTAAATATTTGGTGCAAGTCTAAGATTTAGAGGTTAATGATGCAGCCTAGCGAAAGTTCCAGAATATTGCAAACAAAACCGTCTCTCTTGGATCCGAATGTTAAAGGGAGAGCTGCATCGTTGAATTGTTGCTTGCAGGAACTGTTCACTATAATCGCATATGTTGAAGGGAATTGAAAATCGTTTAGATCAAATATATATATGTTATGTTATAAACGTTTTAAAAAAAAAACGAAATCTCTTCGGATCCAACCCATCTGAATGTCCAAATTTTCAGAACGAATCAAAACATATCCCGAATCGAATCTCCGATCCGGAATAATAACTTTCACCCCTAGTTTTAACCCTTTTAACACACTACCCTATCACAGAGGTCGATAAACCGACTGTATTTTGGTAGTTGAGATGAGAACGAAAAAACAAAAGCTAGCAACTTACCCGACTCGTTAGAAGAAAATATTTATCAACCTATTACGATTGATTAGCTCCAAAGATACAACAACCTCCTGTTAAAAAGAGCAACTAAGCAAATATAACCATACGTATCTCAAACCTTTTGAGGATTAAGCTCCAGCCAAACTAAATTTGATATCGTAAAGAAGAACAAGAGAGGTGTGAGAGATTTCGAATTCTCTGTGCTTAATTTACTGCTCTCTCAAAATCTTGTGAGGTGAATGATTTATAGAGTTCATGCAAAACCTCTTTTTATAGTGGGGAAAACAAATCTCGATATATAGCACTAAATATTCGCAGTTATTATCAATTTACCTTTTCCTAGGGTTTTCTCAACTTAATGCGATATTATTTCCCTTTTCTTTTTGTAAAGGATATTGGTTTTCCATTAAATTATAGAAACTATTTTACATATTTAACTCGAATAAAGTAGATAATTTATTCTCCAAGCAAATCATGCTTTTGTATTCAAATTTGGAAGTTTACTCAATCGATAAGGAAAATATTTTTTATATATTTTATTTATATATATCAGCATATATATGGGGAAAGGAATATATGTATGATTTTTTTCTTGTAAGTAAAAAACTTCCAAAACGGGTATAAGTTGTCTGTTAAGAAATGTAAATTTCCATTTTCTAACTCATTCTCTTTATTATTTCATTGACCATGCAAATATATCAAGTCAAGTCAATGGAGGTTGACCAGGAATCCTACAAAGCTTGAACTTATAGACAAGCTTACCTCTAGCCTCTCTCTCTTCGCCATACTGTTCAACCAAATACAAACCATCGTACACGTATCGCTTCCCTTTACGATCCCACCTCTCTTCTCCACGGATAACTCTCACTTCAGTTTTATGGCTCATACTGTTAGCCAACGCCAAGTTCCCTTTGGTCAGTTTCTGATTTTCAGTCTTCTTTTCCTTGCTCATTACGTTACCTCCTTCACCTGTGTAAAACATCACACCAGAGTTGAACGTATCGATGTAGCCGTACCCTTCTGAGGCTACGATGCTTGTGGCGAGCCTAAGATCTCCTATTTTCAAGTAATCGATCCCATGCATGGTCTTAGAGTGGAGCCCTACGACACGGAGCTCGGTTTTGTACTGAAACTCATCCCCGACGTTGATTCCTGGAACTGATCCGATTCTTTTCTCAGTGTTTAATTGCTTCCCCATATTCTCCAGGACATTGAGCGTCTTGATGTCGATTCTGCTTGTTGCATCCAACTGATCACCACCGCGCCTGGCCTTTTTGTCTTGATCCAACTGTCTGTACACTTTTTGGAAGAGGCTCAATACCTCAAGCACTCTCTCACGAGGAGTAGGATCAGAATCAGATGATCTTCTAGTCTCCATCTCTCGTCTGTGAGATGAACTAGAAGCTGCAACATGATGACCAGCTGGTTGTTGTTTTGATTCGGGAGCTGCAACCCTTGGATGATTGTCAGAAACATCATCATCATCACCAAGTCTTGGAATCTTACAAGGATCAATGTGAGTTCCACAGCCCGATGGGAAATCTCGAGTGGCAAAGACAACAGATCGCTTCTGAGAACTACTAGACATATTCCTGTAGACAACAAAACAATCACAAAGTGCAAATCATCATACAGTTGTATATATGAATGAAACTCACAGATTGCTAAATGAATAAACAAAAACAATCACAAAAATCATCTCTTTGGAGGTTTGGAGTAATCAAATCATCATACAGATCTACGATCTCCTAAGAAGTCTAAAACTATATATCAAACACACAACCATGAAGCGAAATGCATAAACTTTTCGTAGATTTCAAGTTTGCCATACAAAAGTGAAGAACTTTATAACACAGAGATTGAATCCAAGACTCTATTTTGACGGATCTATCAAACAGAGATGGTATCATACAGAGAAGTGTAGTCACTGAGTTAGTTATTACCAAACGATCTTCATGTGTGGTCATCAGATCAATATTGAGAGCATTGAAGAAAAGAAAAAAACACTAACCTCGCTGGTGATGATCTCTCTCTCTCCATGAGCTTCAAGATGCGATTTTTCCAACTGATTTCAAATCAAAATTACCATAAGATTGTTCTCAGAAACCCAAAAGACGAAAAAATGAGATTCTCACCTAAAATCAAAGCAAAATCAGAGCATGGAGTTTCGAAAAGCATAAAGATTTCATTTTTTTCTCAGGGAACAAACAAAAGCGTTTGGTTGAAATCGAGAGCGACGAACTCAGACAAGATCGTAAAATCGATGAACGAAACAACAACGCACCAGAGAGAGATAGAGAGCGAGAAGGAAATGAGTGATCGAGATGAGTTCTACCTCGTCTGTATTTTCCGACGAAATCGAGCAGTGTAATTAGTTACTACACCTCATCATCTCATATCTTCTCTCCGGCTCCGGCGAAACGAAGATTTTAGAGAGAGACTTCTTTTTCTTTGTGTTGGGTTTATTTGACTAAGAGAGTTCAGTTTTATATAGAAATGGAAATGTAGAATACAGAGTTTTCTCTTATTATTATGGTCATGGATGGGCCAATGCCATTAATTTCATGGGATCATTTTTAGACAATAATCCAAAACTTCTTAATTTGAGTTTTTAATTCTAAAGTTATGATAACTTTAGTGGGGGTTATCGGTTTGAGATTTGAATAGAGTTTTAAACATTTTAAAAGTTATGTAGAATATGTTTTTATTAGATCAAGATTTTGTTAAACTCTATTAAAGATTAGTGTCATTAGTTTGTGATTGGTAAAAAGTCATTTAGAATCTTAACAAATTTGGGTTATTGGATTTAGACTTTTATGAAGTCATTAGAAGTTTTGTGTTATTCAATTAAAACAAAAGAATCTATGATTGTTAATGAGTTTAATTATTATGTTATTGATTCATGATTTTAGACACTTCCTTTACAATATAAAGTCATGAAAAGTATCACAAAAAATACAGAAATTATTTGGAATACTTTACAAGATGTTAGAAAACTAATCAACAAAACTTTCTAGCAATCTTTAACAATCTTTCATTTATTAACTTTTAATGATTTTATTGAACTATTCAAAAATCTTCATAAATTAGAATCCAATATCATCCCTTTAATTAGTAAAATATATATAATGCATGCCAGTAAATAATACACTGCATTTATTTGAAGATAACAAAAAAAAAGAGTAGTGTATTACCACAAAAACGTATACGTATAGAAAAGAGTGTTCTACTAATATTAGAAGTTGAAAACATCTTACAATTTTTTTAATAAAAATAAAAATAAAAATGCAATAGTATAAAAGATGCTTTCACACTTACATTCACAATAAAAGGAAAGGAAAAAAAAAACAGAAGCAAATCCTCTTATGTAATATTATTATGATTTTTTTCTATAAAATAAGTCTCCATAGAATTTAGAAACTGTAATAAGCCTATCTAAAGATAAGTTAATAGTTGATTTGTTATAACACCTACTTCTTTAAATGTCTTTCGTGTGTTATTAGTTAATAAGGTTCACCTATTAACAGTAAACACAATATCAATTGCTTTAGCTAGGTTTTTGTGTCACAATAGCCACAATGTTACATCCCTCTAGGACTTCACCGGTTTCAGTTTTTTAGTTATATACCGACTATTTCTTCTTCATTGACTTTGATTCTTAAAAAAAAAAATATTGATTCTTGCTCAAGAAACGAGAAAGAGAACTGGAAGTTGAAACCATATTTTACTTTGGTTCTGGTTTACTTTGTATCTATAAAAAAAAAATTAATATGAATTATGGTTTTGGGATTGCTGACCATAATTTTTTTTAAACTAACTTAGATTAAAAAAAAGGTAAAATTTTGGAAAAAAAGTCAAACAAAAGCATGAATTATTTAAAAATGGTGAAAAACATGAATTTTGTTGGTGATGAAGTAAATGTGTAATTGTTACTGATTTAGTCAATCGGTTTTTCGCCGAAGGGGTTTTTGATAAAAGTTTAAATAGTATGCATATCTGTCTAATTCTAAAGGTGGCAAAGCCAACCCGAATGATAGAATTGTGTCCTATTAGTCTGTGTCATGTGGGGTATAAAATTATTTCGAAAATCTTGTGCCAGCGGTTTAAAACGGTTCTACCGGATCTTATTTCGGAAACTCAATCGGCTTTTGTTCCAGGCCGACTAATTTCCGATAATATCTTGATTGCTCAGGAGATGTTTCATGGTTTACGAACTAATCCGTCTTGTAAGAAGAAATTTATGGCTGTAAAAACAGATATGAGCAAGGCGTATGATAGGGTAGAGTGGGCTTTTGTTGAGGCACTACTTCGAAAAATAGGGTTCGCGGAGACATGGATCTCTTGTTTTTGTGTTACATCGGTTGAGTATAAAGTTCTTCTTAATGGCCAACCAAATGGATTGATTATTCCTGAGCAGGGGCTACGGCAAGGAGATCCGTTATCTCCTTATTTGTTTATTTTATGTACAGAAGTTTTAGTTGCTAATATCCAGAAAGAAGAGATGGGTAAGTTGATCACTGGGATTAAGGTGGCCAACAAATGTCCACCAATCAGGCACCTGTTATTTGCGGATGATAGTTTATTTTTTCGTAAGGTTGAAAAGGAACAATGTGGAGCTATCTTGGATATTTTAAAGCAGTACGAGGCCGTCTCAGGACAGAAAATTAATTTTGCAAAGTCTTCGGTACAGTTTGGTCATACGGTTGATGAGGGGGTTCGAGCGGAGATGCAGGGGGTTCTTGGGATAACCAATTTTGGGCGGTATGGGTTCATATCTGGGTTTACCTGAGAGTTTAGGTGGGTCTAAAACACAAGTCTTCTCTTTAGTTCGGGATAAACTCCAAAATCGGACAAATGGTTGGACGGCAAAGTTACTATCAAAAAGAGGGAAAGAGGTGATGATTAAGTCCGTTGCGACTGCTGTTCCGACTTTTGTGATGTTTTGCTTTTGGATACCGACAACGATCACGTCTAAACTTACTAGTGCAGTGGCGAATTTTTTGTGGAGTACAAATGGTCAGTCAGGGGGTATGCATTTGCTTGCATGGGAGAAATTATGTTGCAGTAAGCAATTAGGCGGTTTGGGTTTAGGAATGTGGACGATTTTAATTCGGCTTTGCTGGCTAAGCAATTATGGTGGCTGATTGAGTTTCCAGACTCACTGTTTGCCAGGATTTTCAAAGGTAAGTACTATCGGAACTCCAATCCAATGGAACCGATTAGGTCATACTCTCCCTCGTATGGGTGGAAGAGTATTGTATCCGCTAGATCTTTGGTACACAAATGGCTCATTAAAAGAGTGGGCTCCAGGGAAACCATTTCTATATGGACTGATCCCTAGATCCCGGCTCAATCCCCAAGACCAGCTTTAAGTAAGGGTCCTTTTGCGGACCCTTCTCTCCAACTAACTCATTTCATTGATCATCAAACAAATTTCTGGCGCATGGATCTGCTTCATGAGCATTTTGATCCGATGGATGTTGACTTGATAGGGGCTTTACCCTTAGGGAGTTGTCCATCGGCAGACTCCTTAGGGTGGCATTTTACAAAGTCTGGAAAATATACAGTTAAGTCTGGATATCATACGGCACGCCGGGAAGCATCCCAGACTTTTCAGGTTCTAGGGTGCGGTCTAGAGATTACCCCTCTTTTGGCCAGTGTTTGGCAGGTTAAATGCTCACCTAAAATACAACATTTTATGTGGCAAGTTTTGTCTGGCTGTCTTTCTGTCTCATCTAATTTGAGACGGCGGGGCGTAGCACGTGATTTGTGTTGTGCACGGTGTGGGGCTGATGACGAAACAATAAATCATGCTATTTTTGTTTGTCCACCAGCTCGGCAAGTGTGGGCCTTATCTTATGTTCCGGTGTGGCCAATTTCTTTTCCCACGGACTCTTTGTATGCAAACATGGATCATTTTTTAGGCTCACAAAACTCAGGTTCTCAAGCATCCGTTTTCCCCTGGGTTATGTGGTATATTTGGAAAGCCCGGAATGCACGGGTTTTTGAAAATAAGGATGAGCAGCCTGGGGAGATTTTCAGGGTAGCAGAAGGTGAGGCGTTATCTTGGCAGCAGGCACAGGAAGAGGGTCAGAGTGAGGATTTCCCCTCTGGTCCCGTCGTTTCTAACCCTTGGGTGAGGGAGGCTGCAGCTCCTCTTTCTACCTTTTACTCGGGTCATCGGTGTTTTGTTGATGGATCTTGGAAGGCCGGTGACACATTTGCAGGTGCAGGATGGATCTGTACGGTGTCTCAGGATTCGTCGCACATTATGGGAGCTACCAATTTCCGATGAAGTCTCTCCCCTTTACATGCTGAAGTAGAAGCTTTCATCTGGGCTATGCGTTGCATTATTGGACATGACTACCGGGACGTGGCTTCTAAACTGACTGTTCAGACTTGGTGAAGATGGTGTCTTCTCCTCAAGACTGGCCGGCTTTCTCGACATACCTCGCCGATATCAAGATTGACAGGGAGGAGTTTACTTCTTTCTCTTTATCTTTTATTTCTAGAAATTTGAAAGTACGTGCGGACGCTTTAGCGCATAAGGCGCGTATAAGTCCGTACTATGTTTTGTATGTAAACAACTTTCCACCTTATTGTCTCTCATGAGCTAATCTTTTGTTTTCAGAAAAATAAAAAAAAATAAAAAAATAAAAAAAATAGATCATGAATTTTTGTTAACTTTACCAAATAGTGCACGATGTTAATGGAATTCGCTATTAAGTCGTTAAATTGATTTTTAATTCAAGTAAATCACCAAATTTATTCTTACTATTTAACAAAATCTATTAACAGGTATAGTAAAACCTCTATAAATTAATAAAGTAGGAATCATGAAATTTTATTAATTTATAGGGGTTTTAATTTATCGATAAATTAATAAAATTTTAAATTATGAAGAGATTTTTTCATTTTCATAATTTTGAAAATTTTCTATTACAAAATAAAATACTTTTGTTATGATTCACATTTTTATAGAATTTTTTTAATTTATATTCTTGGCTATCGGATTTGATACTAATAGTTTTGCTTAATTATCCATGTGAAAATGATAAATGTTAGAAGTTTAGAATTTAGAAAAAAATTGCTAGTACTATATATCTTTCATGGTAATGATGAAATCAAAAAAGATATTGCGATGTCTTTAGAACTATTTAAAAAATAATTATCGCATCTAGAACTATACATAATTTTTGTATGTAATTTGAGAAGACAACACCAAAAGTTTTTAATATATTGAAAAATATTATAGATGAGTTCTAACTAGAATGCAAATTCAGGAATACACAAACAATAATAAAGTCATATTTCACTAAATTTTCTTAGATATATATATATATATTTTTTTATATCATTATTAATTTATGATATTGTTGAGACCATATTTTTACATAGGATTTCTAAAAAAATTATTATCTTATTATTTTATCGAATTATGTCATTTTTTACACTAGCCCAACTCGGAACCGGAAAATTTTATTAATTTATAGCGAGTATTAAAAAGTCAAATTCGTTATATAATTCAAATTCGTGTTTTTAAATAATTCAACAGAAAATTCAAGGTTTATTTGGAAAGTCAATATAAATTTGATATTATATCCACCACAAGTAAAGTTCATATTTCTTTCACCATATTTGTATGTTTTGTTTGTTTACAAAAGATTAATAAGAATTTCACACATAGAAACATTGATCCTCATCAGAATAACATATATATAGATATATATAGATATATATATACATATATATATATATATATATATGTGGTAATAGAACAAAATTGAAGAAATGGTGGTGTTTTTGACAAAATTAGTTTGGTTTAATGAGAGAAAATGACACAATTTATTTGTTTTATATCAAGGTGAGTATTTATAATCTTTTTCTTCTAGGATTAATCACTGATTGTATAATTTCCATAATTTTGGTTTTATATCAAGGCTTTGATACCATTTATGTGACAACCCGTCCCGTTGACCCCACTAGCCCACCGCTAGCTTGCCCCCATAGGCCCGAAGCTGGCCCTGCAGGGCATCGATCCTAACCCTTCACTGGGCAAATGGAACTATTCATCCAAATCCACAGTAGGTTATTGGTGCGCCAGGCGTTCCTCAAACCCTGGTCCCCACCCTTTAACAACCTTCCCACAGGACAAGTTGCCACCAATTGACCTGCAGATCAATTGGTGGCAACTTGTCCTGTGGGATTATGTGACAACCCGTCCCGCGGACCCCACTAGCCCACCGCTAGCTATCCCAACGGACCGTCCGTGGACCCCACTAGCCCACCGCTAGCCGGCCCAACAGACCCCAAGCTGGCCCTGCAGGGCATCGATCCTAACCCCTCACCGGGCAAATGGAACTATTCATCCAAATCCACAGTAGGTTATTGGTGCGCCAGGCGTTCCTCGAACCCTGGTCCCCACCCTTTAACAACCTTCCCACAGGACAAGCTGTCACAAATTGATCTGTGGATGTGGATTACAAACAAGAAGGCCAGCCTTTCAATAATCTACGTCCCCACATCTCTCCCAAAGCAACCAAATAAACAAAGCTAACTCCAAAAAACCAACTACTGATTAAAAAAACTCACAGTTCATCAACACTAGGGTGATAAATTTTAGTAATGAAACCAACACAAGGAGATTTGTAAGGATAAGCATCTGGAAGCTCAACTCTTATCTTCCACACACCTCTTTGATAGAGACCTATCACATCAACACACACATAAAAACCATCAATAATTGCAAAAACCCTATCTCAATCATTTCATAAGTAATCATCAGAATCAGAAAATCAAAAAAGCAGTAAAGTAAATACACACAGAAGTGTCTGATTAAGAAGACTAATACAATCAAACGAAACTTCAATAAAAAAAATAGGTGTGTTTTGTCAAATTGTAAATCTTACTGTCTTTGGGACCATTGAATTCAACATAGAACTCTTGCATACCATCGTTGATGTCTCCACTTTATAATCGCTCATCATTCTGTTAAACAAGATCAATCCAACCCTCAAAATCATCAATAAGAAACCGACATTAGAAAAAATAAATTGAAATTGAATTAAAAGAAAAAAAAATTACAGTTTCATCATTTCCATTTCTCTGTGTTTGCTTGGTGAAGGCATTTTTTTTATCTTTCCTCTTGAGTTTTCTGGGTTTTTTTTGTCTTCATTGCTTGGTTATAAGGTTCTTATGATGAAGGTGGAAGCTCATCAGAAAATTGGCTGAGCTCGCTAGAAAATCAGAGGAGGCGGAGGAGGAAAAGAAGAAGCTCACCGCCTAAAAGTCAATTACAAAACAAAAGAGGAAGCTTCGCACCAGATTTTGATTTTGATTTTGCGATTGGAAAAGAGGAAGCTTTGTTTCTCCATGTCCAGGGCAAAAGAAATCGATCAGAGAAGTTTATTTAAAAAAAAAAAGAAAAAAATCGGAGGAGTTGAGTTTGTGACGGAGGTAATCGGAGAAAGAGGAGATAATTGGGATGAGAAAAGGAGTTCACGGAGGTGACAAAAAAAAAGAAAAAAAAAAGAAGAACCTGAAATTTTATTGAATAAAAGAGAAACAAAAAATCAAAAGAAGTTAAGCTTCTCTCTCTTAACTCTCTCGGATCCTTCAGAGAGAGAAAGCTTTGTATATTTTGTTTAGCCGATTAACATCGGAGATCTTCCGATTGTATGTCGATTTAGTTTTTTGTCTTAGGTTTTCCGGCTTTGTCCGGATCTAGTTCCGACGTTTTGTCAGTTTAGTTTCCGAATTTATTTCGGAATTAGATCTTTTTGTTTAAAACCTTTTGCTCGCTCTTCAGATCAGCGTGTTTATGTATTCTTAACTGAGTTTTACAACAAGATGAAAAGAAGAAGAAAAAGACATTTATGAAAGGGAAAGATGAAGATGTTGATGCAGTCGCTGCATTAGTTCAGTAATACAAGAAGTAGTTCAACAAAGCAGATAACATGGAGCTGAAATAAGGGAATCAGCTAAGGCGAAAGTTATGAAGACTAGAAGCTTGGAGAAGAGTCTAGAAACATGAAAAGTTTCCTTTTGAGTAGAAAAGGAAACATGAAAAAGACTTTCCTATTCCATAAAAGAAAAGGAAATTTGTAAAGAGATTTGGTAATTCCTATTAGGATTAGAATAGGAATTTAAGCTTGTATAGCCACGACCTATTGTGTATAAATAGGGAGCCTAAGCCTTTGTAGAGGTTAGCACAAAAGAGAAAGAGAATTCTTAGACATTAAGGTTATGTGGGTTCTTGTAGGAAAGCATAACTCTTAAGGGGACTAAGGGGTTTGTCTTGAGAGGTTCGTGGATTGTGTATAGATCCATGAACATGAGAGATTAGATAATTGATTGAGTGAAACTTGTAAGTTTACTAAACAGATTATCTAATAAAGAAGTTTTATTTTGAAGAAACCCTGTCTTAGTTTGTGATTCAGTTTGTGTCTCAGTTTCCATACATATCAATAGCTCTTGCGTTTTCACAGCGCTTTCATATTGAGGAAGTGTTGAAATCAGAAAGTTATTTGACTGATCTTTGTTGTGCTGTGCTTGAGTCTTTGTCCAATTGATGGTAATATCCTCATTCAACCATAGACGAGTTCTATTGAGTGAAGGTTCTCTTTGGCCGTGTTGATTCAAGTTGCTGCGATTGGGAGAAGTGGAGTATGAAGATTTGGAGTCCTTGTCGTGTTAGATAGTTCTCTAAAGAATACTTCAGTTTCAATCGATCGAGTTTAAATTCCGGTGAACAAAGCAATTTCAGTCATTAACTTCTGAAAATTGTTAGCAAAAGGTGATCAGTACAAATTGAAGGCTTTCTACAATAGAAAATCTGTACAGAAGTTTGAAGAATCCGCCGGCGGTGAAATTTTCCGGTGAAGACAGAAGTTGTCTTGAGTCGGTGGCAATGCAGTGTGTGGAACACATATTTCTTCAGAAGTTACCACGTTGCTATACACGTGTTGTTTTACCTTTCAATGTTTATCTTCTGTATTGCAATTGTGGCTTGTTGAGCCTAAAAATTTGTACTTTAATGTTTGCCCGTTTTGGGCTTTTAATATAAAACGTTGACAAAAAAAAAAAAAGAGAAACAAAAAATAAAATTGTAAATTAGTTTTAATTCAGAGGTCAAAATAGTCAAATTGTACACTTTCTTAATCTAAGAGAATTTTTCTAGAACGACAATTATTTAGGATCGGAGGGAGTAACATATAAATGAATGATACAACATAAACATAATATTAACAAATAATAAAATAAATAAAAATTCTCCGCGCTGGTAGCGCGGGTTATTATCTAGTTTTATGTATATATACGTATTAGATATATAGAAACTATGTACTTAGATAGAGAATTCATTGCTTTATTTCTGTATTTGGGTATCAAAATGCTACTAAATATTTTCTCATCCTACACAAAATAAAAGCACAAATTTAAACTCTTTAAAAAAAAAAAAAAGATAAAAGAAATCGAAACTTTCTTGTTCTTGGAGTTTAGTAAGAACAATAAGACATATGTATCAACATATACATATAAGACCATCAGGCAGAGCCCTTACATAAAAATCCTTCCTTTTCTATCTGCAAATTGCAATTTCTAGTGCAGAAAAATCTCATTTGGCCAAAGAGCTTAAAGAGCAAAAGTGTTTTCCCTTCAAGAGAGAGAGAGATCATGTAAAGTCTTAGTCTTTGTTCTGAGAAACACCAATGAGTTTGAGAAACTTTTATCTTCTTTCATATCATGTGAAGAAGCTCTGCTTGAGGGAATGATCCATTCGACGGCACATCAAGAAGAAGATCTTGATCAGAAATATCATTATCTTCATAGCTAAACACTAGAGATCCACCACAGCTCATAGGGTTAAAGGAAGAGACACTATTCTCTAAAATCTCTTCAGTTTTGATGTGGTTTGATCTAATCTTCATCACTTCTTTGGGGCTTCTCATCACAACCCTTGTCTCTGAAGGATACAAAACCTCAATATAATCAGAAACAGACAGATTTTATCGCAGAAACTTATGGATTGACGCAAGAATCTTAATTGACCTGAGAAGTTTTGGTTTAAGCTTTCACAAGGTCTTTCAATGGTTACAAGACTATTATTATTTGATGGACTCAGGTTTGAGACCCTTGATGGTGTAGTGACAGAGTCTTCAATCTCTTTTCTCTGTTCCTGAAGCAAAGAGATTAAGTGAACAAAGTCCAAAAGTATAGAAACTATTTGTTTCAAGAAAAGAGTATATGTTGAAAACCTTGAGCATGTAATAGCTTTCCAACAAATGGGATTTGTTAGGATCGGATAATGCAAGCTTTGCAAGTGTCTTCATGTCTTCAAGTTTTGATCCAGATAAAGAAGATGTCTCAAAAACACCATCTGCTACAAGTTGTTGAAACAAGGAGAAGTTCTCTTTGAATTGAGAACTCTCAAACATGCTTCTGAGGCTGGCAAAAGAGAAAGCAGGAAGTATAAGAAGTAACTCGAATAAGCCACTGAAATCTGTAAAATACTGAAGTCATTGAGTTAAATTACCTATCAGGACGATCAACAGAGTCAACTTGAGGAAGTAATTTCATCAGTTTTTTCTGTTCTTCCTCAGTGAATTTTTCTATGAACTCATCGAAGTTGAAAACATCCTGCAGAGATATGTTCCCAAGTCAACTTAAGGCAACAAATTGATTTTTGAAGAAAGTTAAGGCAACAGTTGTTGGGATGCAAATGAAGTTACCTTTAAATCTATGCTACAGAGTAGTAAACTATGTCTTCCTAAGACTTGAGATTTGCTCCTGCAAAAAAAAAAAAAAAACGTCGTTCATGCTTACTGAAATCAGAATCTCCAAGAGCAATCTTCGATCTTTAATGTCCACAAGTTATTTACCTCTTCAGTTGCTCCTGCTTTATTGCTTTGCCACCAAACTTAGCAGAATGAACTGATGAGGACTTGCTGCTCTCAACTAAGAATGAGCTAGCTTCAGATTCCTCTTCTCGAGCACCCGAGCTGTGAGGATCTCTCATAAGAACACTCCCATGTCCTAACAACATTGGTGTTTCATTCTCAAAAAGTAAATCACATTCTGAAGAACCAGAGAGACAAGAAGACTGCTGTTCTTGTAGAATAGTATAGAGATCCTTTGTGAGCTTTTCAACAGAAGAAGCAGCCTTTGGACGGCCCACACCTGTCCTCCTCTTACAAGGAAAAGTCGTTTCCCACGCATTAGATTGTGCACAGCTCTCAGAGTTTGATACAACCGATCCTGAACTCGATCTATTGCTAGCATCTTCGTCCAGAGCCTTCCTCTTGAAACCGGTACTGAATTCCAAGTTTGCTCTTTTAACTGTGAAATTTTCTTGATATGATTTCCTCTTTGGAATCTTTTTGTTCAAAGACATTCCTTTAATCATCACCCTTTGATGACCTCTACGATCATCAATCTCTATCTCATCACCTTCAGCACGAGAATGAAGAGGTGTGTAGTTCACTAATGTTCCCTTAGTTCTCCACCTCGAACCACACGCATTGCACAACACCGGCTTCTCTGGTGGCCCGTTTCGCCATAGAGGTGTGCCTGTTTACAGAAATGTTCCCAATGATCAAACACTCAATAGCAACAACAAGAACAATGAATCATACTTTCAAGACCAAACAATCCTAATATATTGAGTCTCAGACACAAACAATGAGTTCAGTATTCATTTGGTAAACAATTCAAAGCGCAATAAGAGTGATCAAAAGCAACAAAGGACCCTACATACAACGTGGTCTTGTGATCATAATAAACACAGGACACAAACCAAACCAAATCATTTTCAAATGCTCAATCTTGTTTATGTCTCCAAAGAAACGTTTGCATTACTCACAGTTCTTGAATAGTCAAAGAACATAAATCGAGAATTGAAGAAACAAGAACTCACTTGTAACTCCACAGTGATAGCAAGGCCCTTGCTTACCCATCTTTTTCTTTTTTCACTTTTTCAAAAATTAAACAATTTCAGAGAATTTGTGAAATTGAGTTTTAAGGTTGTTTACTAATTTCAGCTATACAAAGACTGGGTTTTGGAAAGCTTCTCTACGAAGAAAAAAAAAACCCAGAAGGAAAAAAAAAAAGTTTTTATGTTTGCAGAAGAAAGCCAAATAAAAACCCAGAAAACAAAACACAAAAAGTGTTTCTTAAAA